>NC_040904.2:90412116-90718194 GCF_004126475.2 Phyllostomus discolor
CACACATGGCTCTGGGTTTGGCTGAATTTCCTGCCTTGAGATCAGCATAAAAGTGGGAGAAACTTGAGAAACCTTCAGTGTGGATCCAGATGGCCAAGCTTCTTTAGAATCAGTGTCCAGTGCTGAGCTGAGAAGCAAATGAATTCCAATCTCCTCCCACAGGTGACAGAGCAAGACTAGAGAATGGACACCACTGTTGAAGTATGGCTACCACTGTCATGTGTCTCACCCTTTGGCAGACTGCCTGGGAGTGTCTGGAGAGACAACATTGTGGGTAGTGAAGACCATGTCTGCACATGAATGAGTGGCTGCTTAGAATTCACTGTGATGCCATTGTGACTTTCACACTTCCAGACTCTTCTGTTAGGCTAGAAAGACTACTGTTTGGTGCCTTTGCACAAAGCCAAGGAGCTACATCGTCTTGTCTTTCTGTCTAGTCTGAGTTTGTCTTTGGCAGATATTCAGGGAGTGGCCAGCTTTCACGGACCTTGGGTGTCTGCAGGGCAGATCAGGAGACCAGGTACCAGACACACGTGCCAAAGTGACCAGTCATCTCATGAGACACCAGACACAACTCTGTGGACTGTTCCATGTGATTCAGAAACCATTTTTTTTATTAGCCTTCCACACCTCTGACCTCTCTTTCCCCTACTACCTGGATGTTGTCATTTAAATTCCCCTGCTTGTGATTTTTCTTTTTCAGAAAAAAAAGCAAAAACAAAACAAATGAATAGAAACCACAAGTAAGTGGATTAAAAAGTATATAGAACTTATATTAAGATATCACTTCTTATATAACCATAATTAAAATTTACCTACATTAATGATTGATTCCCTTTTCCCTTTTGTACCTTCAGAGCTGCCTGCAAGAAGGAAACTCAGAACTATAGCCTCCTCTTCTTTATTGGATTAGGAAGTATAAATAACATCATACAAGTGATATATTAAGCATTGGAAACCACAACAAAAGTACATTGAATCATCACAATTGCAAGGTTACTTTAACTTCTATCCTCAACTAAAAAAGTTTGTCTAAACCTCATCAGTTAAATCCAAAATCTTTTTCTATGGGACAAGGTCAAGTGATGACTTGGAATTTTATCCAACAAAGCTATAAAAGTTTGAGCACTTATCTTAAAGTTCTGCATCATGACTGGATGGAGGCATGAGGCTTTTACGCCTCTTGAGACAAGAAGACCTTGCCCCCAACCCTAAATATCTTTTTCTTTAAAACAACTGTGCTTTTAATAGAGAGGAAGAGAGATTACATGCTACAGAGAAAAAGAAAGTGATAGCAACATAGACAGGTAGAGTCGTCCTAAAGCTAGAGCTAGATCTAAAGCTAGAGATAGATAGAGATAGTGGCAGAGGTAGAGAAAGAGATGGAGATAAGATGATAGAGATAGAGATGATAGAGATACAGAGACAGAGATTGAGATAGAGATGGAGACAGAAGCTCCACACCAGGAAACAAAGCACCTTTACTTTGGGACTTTTGTGGTGAAGCTCAACCAACTTAATTTATAATATTTTCATTCCATCCAAAGCTGTACATAAAAGTATAAAGGTCCTATGACAGGTACCATTTATTTTGACTTCACACAACCACAGGGAGTTCAATGTGGAACTAAGGGTTTGTTCCCTTTTTGAGTCGATTTGAATATAGACAATGTTTTCTTACTCTATTTTACTTTAAATAATTTTTATTTTGAAATTATAGTTGACATACACTATTAGTTTCAACGGCACAACCTAGTGATTAGATATTATATAACTTACTAAGTGACCATCCTAATAAATCTCATCCACCTAATATCATACATAGTTATTATAATATTATTGACTACATTCCCTATTGGTACATTATATTTCCATGGCTATTATATAACAACAAATTTGAATTTCTTAATCTCTTCATTTTTTTCGCCAGTCCTCCAAACCCTGCTTCGATGTGACAACTGTCAAAATATTCTCAGTCTCTGTTGGTCTGTTTCTGTTCTGCTTGTTCATTTATATTGTTATTTTTTTAATCTCTTTTTTCTTCTTTTTCTTAAAGAAGACTCTAATATTTCATGTAATACTGGCTTGGTGGTGATTAACTCCTTTAGCTTTTTCTTGTCTGGGAAGCTCTTTATCTCTTCTTCCATTCTAAATGATAGCTTTGCTGGGTAGGGTGATCTTGATACTAGGTCCCTGCTTTTCATGACTTTGAATATTTCTTGCCACTCCTTTCTGGCCTGCAAAGTTTCTGTTGAGAAATCAGCTGACAGTCCTGTGGGCAGTCCCTTGTAGGTAACTAAGCATTTTCTCTTTTAAGATGTTCTCTCTGTATTTAACATTTACCATTAATTATGACATGTCCTAGTATAGGCCTCTTTGGCTTCATTTTGTTTGGTACTGTCTGTGCTTCCTGGACTTGAATATCTATTTTATTTGCCACATTAGGGGTTTTTCTGTTATTATTTTTTCATATAGGTTTTCAATTCCTTGCTCTCCCTTCTCCTTCTAGCACCCACATCATGCAAATATTGGTATGCTTGTAGTTGTATAAGAAAAATCTTCCCAAGAGGAACAGAGCACCCATATAGCAGCCAGGATCCACTGGGGAAAACAAAAGTTCTGAAACTTTCACTCCCATCCCTAAATGGACCTGAAGTTGGCACACAGAGTGCAGGACAGACTGAGCTTAAAAATGACATGTTTGTTGCCATTCTTCTTTAACAAATGTTTAGGGCACAACCCTCTCATGGTCACACACTGCTAACTTTTTACTTGTTTGACACATATGACCATTAATTTCTTTATTTTCACCCTAACTTTGGCTGCACATCTCTGTAATTTATTTAAAAAGGACCAAACCTTCTGTATCCCCTGAATGAATCTTTATACTAGTTGTTGCAGTGTGCACAACTGAGATTGACTGCTGGGTTAACAAGGAATTTAGAAGAGAGTTAGGGCACCATTCTAGCAGCTGTTTTTGAATGAATTCCTGGTACTCAGTTTTCAACTACATCCTCAATTGCCCCTTCATAGGCAGACAATAACATGGAGGAGCATTTATTGCCCAATTACATCAGTAATTTGGTTGAATGTTTGTTATTGATTTCATGGTCTTCCATTAAATCCTGGTAATTGGCCTGTAAACCTGTCAATCTTTCCTTTCCAGAAGACCGTGTCTCTGTGACACATCCTAGCGTCATCACGAAATTGTCAAGAACTGTGAAGGGTCTGACATTTTACTAAGTTTTTAAGTTAACATGTTAACCTGCTATATTTTCTTGGATACTATTAGAAAACATGAGATTAATGGATCAGAGACAAAGGACAATTTATTACTCATAGTAAAATCAGTAGTCAAAATATTAGCACACTTGTGCCAGCCACCAAGCCTCAATTGCCAGAAGGTGGTGTGGAGAGAGAAGTGACAGCCTCACATGCAGAGGACTGTGTTACAGCAGAGCAGACTTGAGCTTAGGGTATCCAAATATTTTATAATGGTTAGATGTTGTTCACTATATGACCATTTTTGAAAGAAATACTCCAGAATAAAGGACAGCTAATGACTTGTTTATAAGATGTGAAGAAATGTGGGAGATTCATTCAGAATTGTTTCCCAGTAGCAATGTGCTTTTTCACTCTGGTTGCTTTTATCATTGGTTTTTACAGCAATTTAATTGTGATGTACTTGGTAGTGATTTCCTTCATCACTCTTGTGCTCTGATTTTGTAGAGCTTCTTGATTTGTGAGTGTATAGTTTTCACCTAATTTTGATAACAATTTGGCCATTACTTATTCCACTTTTGTTTGCTGCCCCCCTTCCTCGCTCCTCTTATCTGAAAACTCCTATAACATGCATTTTGCCACTTAAGTTTGTCTCAAAACTGTGGATGCTTTGTGTATGTGTTTATTCTTTTTAGTCTTTTTAAAATTTCTATCTCTTTTTGGATAGCTCTTATTACATCTTCAGAGTCACTAATTCTATTTTCTGTAATGCCAATTCCAATAGTAATCCCAAATAGTATTTTTATTCCCAATGTTGAACTTTTCATATCTAGAAATTTTGATAAATGTTTTCTTTTAATCTTTCATGTCTCTAACATTATCAGTCTTTCATCTGACTTCTTAGATACACAGTACACAGCTTTAACAACTTTTTAAATGTTCTCACTTGTAATTCTAGCATCTGTCAGTTCTGGATTGGTTTTTATTTAATTTTTTATGTAGTTGAACTTGTTTTTCTTTAAGATACCTTGAAATACAGCTTAAGGTTCACAGCAAAATTGAGGGGAAGGTACATAGGTTTTTCATATACCTTCCATTCTCACACGTGTATAGCCTTCTGCATTATCAACCTCCCTCACTAAAATGATACATTTTTTTTTACAATTAATGAACCTACATTGACACATCATTAGCACCCAAAGTCCACAGTTACATATTTGTTTATTCTTGGTGTTGTACATTATGGGTTTTCACAGATGCATAATGACATGTATTCATTATTATGGTATTATATAGGGTATTTCACTATCTTAAAAATCCTCTTCATTTTGTCTATTCATCCCACCCCCAAACCCTCTCAACCAGTGATCTTTTTATTATCTCCATAGTTTTGCCTCATCCATAATTTCATACACTTGAAATCATACAGTATATAACTTTAGACTAGTTTTTTTAACTTAGTAATATGCACTCAGGATTCCTCCATGTTTTTTTTCATGGCTTGATAATATTGTTTTTTCATTATCTGGATATGCCACAATTTATGTATCCTTTCACCTCTTGAAGGACATATTGGTTGCTTTCAAGTTTTGGCCATCATGAATAAAGCTGCTATTAACATCATATGCAGGTTTTTGTGTGAACACAATACTTCAACATATTTGGTTAAATACCAAAAGAACACAATTGCTGGACCATATCATAAGAGTATGTTTTGTTTTGTGAGAAATTACCAAACTATCTTCAAAAGTGGTTATACCATTTTGTATTTTCACTGGTAATGAGTGAGCATTACTGTTGCTCCACATTCTCACTAGCACTTGGTGTTGTTACTGTTCTAATAGATGTAGTGGTATCTCATTAATATTTTAATTTACATTTCCCTGATTACATATGACATGGAGCATCTATTCATATTATATTTGCCAACTATAGATCTTTTGTGAAATATCTATTAAGGTCTTTGTCTCACTATATAATTCATTGTTCATTTTCTTATGGTTGAGTTTTAAAAGTCCTTTGTTTACTTTCAGTTAATAGTTTTTTATTAGATGTATTTCTTGTGAATATTTTCTCCCTGGCTGTTGCCTCTTCTCATTCTCTCAACAGATTTTTTTAACAAGCTCTTTTTTAAAGATTTTATTTATTTTTTAGAGAGAGAGGGGAAAGGAGAGAGAAAGGGAGGGAGAGAAACAATGTGGGATTGCCTGTTGTGCTCCTCCTACTGGGGACCTGGCCTGCAACCAAGGCATGTGCCCTGATTGGGAATCAAACTGGCAACCCTTTGTTTCATGGCCTACTGCTCATTTCACTGAGTCACACCAGCTAGAGACCCTCAAGAATTTTTTTTGCAGAACAATTTTTTATTTTAACAAAGTCCAGGTTATCAATTACTTCCTTCCTGGATTGTGGTTTTGGTGCCTAAGCAATATAACTTCCTGGGCCTTCACAGACTTCTGGCTTCATTGTTTTAACTTAGGGAAACAGTGGGACTTTCTCTGTATTCTTTCTGTCTAAACTGTGCCCTGAAAACTTTCTTCAAAGAGTTAACTAGAGAAATTGTAGAATTCACCTCCTGATATTTTAAAACTCCTCAGAGATAACTGGATATCATTTTTTATATCCAATATTTTGAAAATTATTGTTTTACATATTTTATTTATCTTTTAGTTTTTGTTTTCACTGCAAGGGTAATTCTGGCCTCTATTTACCCATTTTGATGATAAGTAAAGTCAGTAATATGAATGCTTCCATTCACATTAACTCAGGTTCTATTAGAATTAAATCGCAAATTCTTATGTCTAGGAGAAAAATCTTCTGCATCAACTTTGATATATACTGAAACTAGAATAATTTAATTTAAAAAGTTAATCTATGGCTATGTAATAGGTGGTAGTATGAAACTAAAACCTAGATCTTGCTACTGTAGCTGCACTGTGCTTAATTACTTAAATCCTATAAGAAATATTTTAGTTGTGAGTGGCCTGAGATTCCATTTCTACTCAGTCAAGGCAAGATTTCAGTCCTTGATTTCTCTAGATCTGTGCATAGTAGCCATTCTGTCAACTACCTGAGACTTCAATGAATTGTCTAAAATATGTTTGCAGAACACAAGATCAACCCCACAAATTATCATTTATAATTCAAAGTTTGGATGTTATTATTTGTCAGTCACTGCTTGTAGATTTAATTGCATCTGTAAAATAATCTGTTATTGACAGCTGAAGTTCAACTGAGAAACTTTGTTGCAGTGATTTTAGGGGACTCCATAAATATGGCCACATACTTAAAAGATAAATTCTAATTTTAGTCATTTAAAAACATACAATTAATGTCTCACTGGTATATTATGGCAGCATTTGAACTCTCATTTAAGTATTTTAAATAACTGAGCATTAAATAACAATAAAAACAAAATAGCAGTTTTGTGGTGATGCCGCTGCCAAGAAGTTCTTAAATCAGGAATTTTCTCTCTATGCATGCCTTGCTGCCCCTTCTCTGCATTTGCTAGTAAAATCTTCTTAATAAATAATTTAAGTCCCATAGTCCATAATCTTAAATTACTTTTACACAGATTCTACCATTCCTAGGGAAGAGTAGCATTTATTAACTTCTGCCAGGGTCTGTTAAATAGTTCTGGCTTTCTAGACCCTACAAGATTTGCCATTCATTTGTAAATCATAACTTTTTACAATAACAAACTTGGCTGTCTTGGCATTTCTTTTCAACACTGGGTATATTTGTGGAGATAGTAGGAAAATATGTGAGAGAAGAACAATTAAATTTGTCTTTTAAACCAGGTAATAAATTTAAGTCATGACCCATTTTTTTTTTCTTTAAAAATAACAGGTTCAAGATCACTAAACATTTATGGCTACTGACAAAGATGTTTTACAGAGTTGTCTTAAAAACTTCTGGACCTCAGGAAGATATAAAATGGGGTTCTTTGTAGAAATAAAGAGTGGAAAGGTAGAAAAGTGTTATTGGATCTTTTAAAAGAAGAAATGCATATTGTTCTTAGCATCATGCTTTAAGTTAATTTTGTAATCCTGAAGTTTAAATATTACAAATTTCAACTATAATCATATAACTATTAGCCACAAAACCATTTGTGTAAGATAACCAAACTTTAGGTTTCTGACTTTCTTTATTCATTTCCTCTTCTGTAATATTGATAATATTTTATCTGAGAAAATTAATTTTAAGAAATTATTTACACAGTATAGCAACTGGGTTTTTATAGATTATTTCACTTATTGCTCAAGGGCATGTTATTACTTCTTTTTTACTTCTCTTCATGCTTTATTCTTCATTTCTATTTGTGCTTATTTCCTTCTTAAATGGTATAAAATAATATTTCATTCAGAATTTTTTGGAAGACAAAAAATAATAATATTGTCTATATTAATTAATAGCACATTGTTTTTATTTTTTAATTATAACAATGATAAAGCAGTTTTTAATCAGAGTAAAATGTCTCTTGTAGCTGCCAAAAGAGCTAGTAAGATATGAAAGAGTCTTGAGAGAAACACAGTGACCTACAAAATGGGAAGTCTGAGCCATGTTTTAGAGCAATGCATTCAGTTTTAAAAGTGACACTAGGGAAAATTGACAAGTTGGAGTGAAGTAACAAGACAGTAACCAGACATAATGATATTAAAGCCATGCCACATAAAGAGTGTGTTGGAGTTGGTAGGTGCACATGTATGGGCACGATTTAATAGTTCTATGTATATCTGAAGCACTTTCATTAATATTTGGTCTATGAATGTGGTTCTTCATTTCAGAATTAGAAGAAAGGTAAAAGTGATGGGAGTCAAAGTCTGCTCAACAGGATAGGAACTTTTCAAAATGATCAGAACTACTGAAAATGGAAATCAGTATTCTAACAGTGCAATCCAGTAATGTGCTGAGAAGACTATCAATAGGGTTTAAGGTTCTAATCAAGAATTTTATTAGATGATTTCTCAGACCCTTTTAACTCTGCAAACCTATGACTTTTATTTGCCTTAAAATAGTTGATACTTACCCAGATAGAGACTCATAGATAAGTAAAAGATCCAGATTAAGCAAAAACTAGTTTGGTAAGGAAGAGATCTCTGCAATATTGATCTCAAATTTGGGGGTGGATGTGTCCTAGCTAGAAACTTCTTTGAGAATTGTCTTTAATAAAGAGAGATGACATGTCCAAGAACATACCATTCTTGCACAAGGCAACCTATATGTAATGACTGATTGAATTGGGAGTACAAAAGCCCAGCCCCCTCTGAACAACGAGGGGGCTTATCTCTGCCTTATCTCTGAACAACGATAAAATACCATTCTAGCTTCAGAGTTCCTTGTGGAGTGGGCTGAACTCACATTTTGGCAATGTTGTAACCCATATTCTAAAGTTGCCAATTCCGTGTGTACCTACAACGTTGTCTCTAATGAAGGGAAATCCTGTCGGAGATGGTGCATATCTTACCAGAGGCATGTCATTCCACCCTTCTGGCTGGGTCTTCTGCTGGGAAAACAAAATCAAATCTCACATAATGCCTTTGTCATTGTATCATCTAGTATTCTAGCTGTAGGACAGTAGTGTATTATACCTCTGTGAGTGCAAACTATGTTGTCCCTGCTTACATGTGTGGTCATGACTATGCTTGATCAGAGCTGTTCCTAATAATATTATTCCAGAATGTTTTCTTTCCAGATAATGAGGTATAAGCTAATAAAAAACAGTGCCAGGTACCACAAGAGTAACAGAAATTTGCTGTTTTCTGGGGATTTATTTTTTACCTCTTTTTAAAATAGAGTGTGCTGGATGTTTCCATTTTGTTCAGATGACTATGGAACCTGGAAAAGCTGTTGCTGCTATCGATGCATAACATACTGCTATCGGTCTTTTATATAAATAAATAAATAAATAAATAAACAAAGGAACAAATAAATATATACAATTTGAACTTTTGGAAACTTAAGCTGTGCTGTCTATGTTGGAAAAACTATCTCAGTTGTACCATGTTGGGTTGGCATTATACAGAAATTAACAGCCATATTGATATAGAAATGTTCAACATAATTTTTTCCATTTGTACAGGGGTAACACATTGTATTAAATAGGTAAGATATTAATCTACATGGGTTTGATTACAGAAACAAATAAAGTATTCTCTACATAATGAAAAAAAATAAAGTTGGCAAATCCTCCTTTCTTGCCTTAGAATCAGAGGAGCAACAAATGGCAACTATGTTGAAGGCCTTGGAAAGACCATGAATTCCAGAGAGTGGGTTATAAACCTAGTAAAGAGTTAAGATACTGCCACATTAATACAATTTTGGGGTTGAGTAGTTTTTTTACATTGTATTCGCTATTTTGCCAAATTCATTTATTAAGTCAAGCAGTTTTTTGGTGGAGTCTATAGGATTTCCTATGTACACCATCACATCATCTGCAAACAGTGAGTTTTGCTTCTTCCTTTCCAATTTGGATGCCTTTCATCTCTTTTTCTTGTCTGACCACTGTGGCCAGGACTTCCAATACTATGTTGAATAGAAGTGGTGAAAGTAGACATCCATGTCTTGTTCCTGAACTTAGTGGGAAAGCTTTTAGTTTTTGCTCATTGAGTATAATTTTGGCTGTAGGCTTCTTGTATATGGCCTTTATTATGTTGAAGTATACTCCTTCTACTCCCACTTTGCTGTTTTTATCATATTCGGGTGCTGTACTTTATCAAATGCTTTTTCCACATCTATTGATTTGATCGTATGACTTTTGTTTTTCCTTTTTTATGTAATTTTGATCTTTTTTTACTGACTTGCTCAATACTGTTTGCACAGCTAAAGAAAATATCAGCAAAATGCAATGAGAACCAACCATATGGGAAAGTATATTTGCAAATGATACTTTGGACAAGGGTTTGATCTCAAAAATATATAGGGAATGCACAGGACTCCACTCCAGAAGACAACCCCCCCCCAATTTTTTTTTAAATGGTCAATGGACCTGAACAGATACTTCCCCCAGGAGGATATATAAAGGGCCCAAAGACATACGCAGGGATGCTCAGCATCACTAGCCATCAGAGAGGTGCAAATTAAAACCACAATGAGGTACCACTTCACACCAATCAGAACGACCATCATAGACAAAGTAACAAACAACAAGTGCTGAAGAGGTTGTGGAGAAAAGGGAACCCTAGTACACTGTTGGTGGGAATGAAGACTGGTGCAACCACTGTGGAAAACAATATGGAATTTCCTCAAAAAACAGTGTACTGTTTTCTGGAACTGGAACTGCCTTTAGACTTGGTAATTCTATTGCTGGGATTATACCCTAAGAACCCTGAAATACCAATTCAAAAGAACCTATGCATGCCAATGTTCATAGCACCATGATTTACAATAGTCAAGTACTGAAAGCAACCTAAGTGCCCATCAATAAATGAGTGGATCTAAAAATTGTGGTACAATTACACAATGGAATACTATGCAGCAGAAAGGAGCTTCTACTCTTTGAGAATGCTTCAATGGAACTGAAGGGCATTAAGTGAAACAAGCCAGGCAGTGAAAAACAAATACCATACGATCTTACCTATAAGTAGAACCTAATCAATAAAATAAACAAACAAGCAAAATAAAACCAGAGATATTGACATAGAGAATAAACTGACAGTAACCAGAGGTTCTGTGGGAGGGAATAATGGGAGTGAATGGGTGAACATGTATAAAGGACCCATGGACAAAGCCAAAGGGGGGTAGGATCAAGGGAGTGTGGGACGTAGGGATGGCTGGGGTGGGGGTAAGTGATGAAGGGAAAATGGAGACAATTGTAGTTGAACAATGATAAAAAAAAGAGAAAGAAAGAAAAAATACAGTTTTGGGGATCTACTAATCTGTGGCATTCTAGGAAATACCTTCTAAAATAAAATACAACTAATACATCTCATACCTCCTAGCTTAAAGAAGAAATTATCATGCCTATAAGGCCATATCTAGAGGTGGTATGAAAAGCTGCAAAGTCTGAGTAACACACAGAGCAGGGAGAGGCTTTATGGGAAGTCTTGATTTCACACTTTTGGTATAATGACTCTAATACTTGGGTCATTTAATCTGACCAACTGCATTGTCTTAGGTCTATCTGTGATAAGAAAAGATGCTACACAGTGTTTATATAAAGCATAATGGGAAAATTATAATTCAGTCCCCTGGGATTCTGTACCAAGGCTATACTATCTGCAAGGGAGAATCAAACATCTTTTGAATTAAACATCTTGTAATGCTGGCTCTGATAGAGATGCATTGTAAGATACTAATTGACATGTAGCCAGAAATGTCCAATCCAAGCTGGATTCTGTCAACAGCACCATATTTGAGGACTTACAGCAGAGGCAAGTGTGAAGGAAGCAGTTCAGTTAAGAAGCTGTCATAACAATTGAGGGAGATGGAATTGGTGGTGTTAGAAAGTGCTGAGATTCTGGATGTGTCTTGAATATAGAATTGACACCGTATGTTGGTGAATCGAACGTGGAGTGTTATGGAAAACAGAGATCCAGAAATGACTAGAAGCTTCTTGGCTTGAGGAAAAGGGGAAAAAATGGATTTTCTGTGTCCTGAAATGTCAAAGACTGTAGGAGGATATTTGTAAAAGAGCAGAGCCAGGTGGGGTGAAGTTATCCAAAGCTGAGTTTTGAACATGTCAAAATTGAGACACTTTTTACACACCCAAGTAGAGCAGTCAAATGGGCAGTTGATACACAGGTCTAGGTTCCAGGAGAGAGGTCCAAGCTGGAGAAGTACATTTGGGAATGATGAGCATGTAAATCCCTTTAAAGCCATGAGTCTGTATGAGATCATTAAAGGAGCATACATAGATTAAAAAAAAGATAGTCAATAACTAAATGATGGGACATTCTCATATTTAGAGGTCAGGGAGATGAGAGGCAGCCAGCAACAGAGCCAAGATAACAGAGCCAGATATTGGAAGAAGACAATTTTTTTTCCCTTGGAGAAAAGTAAGGAAGGTGTTTCATGGCGAGAGCGATAAACACGATGTCATTTACTGAATAAGATGGCCTGACCCCATTGTTCTGTTTCTTCAAATATGCTCTATTTTGGCATTTTTTTCTTTCACTCTTTTCTTTATTAGGTCCCATTGCCCCCTCATCCCATCAGTCCCTATGTCTTTGCTTGCTCCTCTTTCCCTGTAACAATGGCTCTTCAAATACAATGGTGAGCACTTAGCAACTCATGTCCTATGAGGTAGAAAAGACATTTTTCTAGTGTATAAACACAAACATAAGTCCTGGCACAATTTGTACTCTGACCTTATATGTTCTCCAATGAATTTACAGCTCTTTTTAGACATTGCTTCATTAATCCTAAGATAAGCTTTAAGTACATAAATTATAAACATTAAAATGTATTTGGATGCTCATGTGAAGAATTAATTGCCTAAAACAGGTCAAGTGGAATGTTTAAATTAAATAAAATAAATTTATCTGTAGATAAAGTCTCATTTTTTATAAGCTTTTACACGTGAATATTCATGGAAACCACATAGAATTGATTACTGAAATATAAATCCAGATAATTTAACAAGGAAAAGACCCCAAGCATATGCCTGAATTAAACAAGCGTAAGATCATATTATTTACATCAATATCATCGTAATTACCATTATCTATGAGGAGCCTTAATTAGTGTGAGCACTTGGCTAAACACTTTAAATTATTATCTTAATTATTATAGCCACTCTGTAAAATAGAGCCTAGAATTATTTATCTTTAGATATGGATCTCCAAGCTCAGAGGCTGTAAGAAAGTTGGCTAAGGTCACACAGATAAAGAAATGGACATGAAATATTCACTATAAAACCTAATAATAATAATGGAGACTTAACCATGGCTTTAAAATAAGAATTAAGATTATTCTCGATAGTCCTGGCTGGTATGTATCAGTGGACAGAGTGCAGGCCTGTGAACCAAAGAGTCACTGGTTCTATTCCCAGTCAGGGCACATTCCTGGGCTGCAGGCCAGATTCCCCAGTAAAGGGGTGCTCAAGAGGCAAGCACACATTAATATTTCTCTTTCTCCCTGCCTTCCCCTCTCTCTAAAAGTAAATAAATAAATCAGATCTTTAAAAGAAAAGATTACTATCATAAAAGCTGAAATGAGAAATCTTGAAGATAGTTTAAGCATAAGAGGAAACAGAACCAAACAAAAAACAATAAATTAAAAGTTGATTCTATGGAAAAACTAATGAAACTGGTAATTGTCTAGAAAGACTAAATAAGGTAATAATATAGACAATAAATATCTATATTTCTATCTTATATTTTTATCATCTATCTATCATTATCTATACCTATCTTTCATAGCTAACATAAATTTGGAGAGGAAAATTGGCCCAGGGCAAGAAAAGGAGATGACATACCAATGTCAATTGTTAAAACAGATTTAAAAATTTAACAAAATGAAGATACCATTAGCAAAATAAGTGATTAAATATTTGCATTTGAATTAGTACCTCTTTATCATAGTGGTTGAGTCATTCTCACCATTTTCATATAACTTAAAACATTCTTCTTGCCTAGTCCTTGCTTCTAAGTATTATTTTGGTATAGTTATGCTTGGTTTGCTATTCTTTAGTCCAAGGCATTTCTCAAGCAGTATTTCTACAGGCAATAACAAACGAAGGAATATGTTGAACAAAGAAGATTCTTAACCCCATTTGAGCTTTACCAGGATCATTCTACCCTTGGTATGTAGGATGTATTACACTGAGAGAAAACACACTGAATATCAATTAGGATGCTCTTGTAAGGCAAAAGATAATAAATATATGGATATCTGTAATGTATGGAAGGAAGCTGAAGTAAGATAAATGCAGTAGATTTAACTAGTTAAGATTAAAGCTTTCTTCCACACTATAGATATTTCTAATGGTCCTATAAAAACAAATTTAATTCTCCAAATTAGAGAAATTAATTAATTAAATAGCATTAACTTTTTTGCATTATAAAGCAATATAAATTGTGCTTAAAATTATTAGATATAATAACTGAGTACAGTTAGATACACAAATACAAAATAAATATTGAAAAATTTTTTCTATGTCATGATAATGACTACTTGTAAGATATTAGGTGGAAAATGCACTAAAACACAATTTTACATTTATAAAATATAAACAAAACATTAGAAAATATTAAGTTTACTATGAACATTGGGGTGCAAAGGTTCTCTTGTATTGTTGTTTCAGGGTTCTTAGGATATAGTCCCAGCAATGGAATTGCTGGGTCAAAAGGCAGATCCCTTTTTAGTTTTCTGAGGAAGTTCCATACTGCTTTCCATAGTGGTTATACCAGTATGCAGTCCCACCAACGGTGCACTAGGGTCCCCTTTTCTCCATAATCTCTCCAACACTTGTAGTTTGTTGCTTTGTTTATGATGTCCATTCTGACTGGTGTGAAGTGATATCTCATTGTGGTTTTAATTTGCATTTCTCCAATAGCTAGTGATATTGAACATCGTTTCATGTGTCTTTGGATCCTCTGTATGTCCTCCTTGGAAAAGTGTCTGCTCAAGTCCTTTGTGCATTTTTTAATTGGATTGCTTGTCTTCTTAGAGGGGAGTCGTGTAAGTTCTTTATATATTTTGGAGATCAAACCCTTCTCTGAGGTATCATTGGCAAACATGTTTTCTCTCTTTTTTTAAAGATTTTATTTATTTATTTTTAGAGAGGGAAGGGAGAGAGAAAGAGAAAGAGAGAGAAATGTCAATGCGTGGTTGCTGGGGGGCATGGCCTGCAACCTAGGCATGTGCCCTGACTGGGAATTGAACCTGTGATGCCTGGTTTGCAGCCCGCGCTCAATCCACTGAGCTAAGCCAGCCAGCACCACGTTTTCTCTTTTTATTTTGATACTGTTTTCTTTAGCTGCGCAGAAGCTTTTTATTTTGATGAGGTCCCATTGGTTTATTCTTTCCTTTATGTCTCTTGCTCTAGGGGACATGTCTGTAAAAAAGTTTCTGCTCGAAATATCTGAGATTTTCCTACCTACTTTCTCCTCTAGGACTTTAATGGTGTCAAGGTTTATATTTAAGTCTTTTATCCACCTTAAATTTATTTTTGTGTAAGGTATAACTAGGTGCTCGAGTTTAATTTTTTTGCATGTAGCTGTCCAGTTCTCCCAACACCATTTGTTGAAGAGGCTATTTTTGCTCTATTTTATGTTGCTGCCCCCTTTGTCAAATATTAATTGGCCATAGAGACTTGGGTTTATTTCTGTGCTCTCTGTTCTGTTACATTGACCCACATACCAGTTTTTATGCCAGTACCAGGCTGTTTTGATTACAGTGGCTTTGTAGTATAGTTTAGTGTCAGGTATTGTGATCCCTCCTACTTTACTCTTTCTCAAAATTGCACCAGCTGTTTGGGGTCATTTATGGTTCCATATAAACTTTTGAAGTGTTTGTTCTATGTCTGTGAAATAAGCCATTGGTATTTTAATAGGTATTGCATTGAATGTGTAAATTGCTTTGGGTAGTATGGACATTTTGATTATGTTAATTTTTCCAATCCATGAACACAGTATATGTTTCTATTTGTTTGTGTCTTCCTTGATTTCTTTCTTCAGTGTTGTGTAGTTTTCTGCACACAGGTCTTTTACCTCCTTGGTTAGGCTTATTCCTCAGTCTTTTATTTTTCTTGTTGCTATATCAAATAGGATTTTTTTTCTTGATTTCTGCTTCTGCTGTTTCATTGTTGGTATACAGAAATGCCTTTGATCTCTGGATTTTGAATGTGTATCCTGCTGTTTTGCCAAATTCATTTATTAGGTCAAGCAGTTTTTTCACAGAGTCTATAGGATTTTTTATGTACATTATCATATCATCTGCAGACAGTGACAGTTTTGTTTCCTCCTTTCTGATTTGCATGCTTTTGATTTCTTTTTCTTGTCTGATTGCAGTGGCTAAAACTTCCAATACTATCTTGAATAGAAGTGGTGAAAGTGGACAGCCTTTTCTTGTTCCTGATCTTAGTGGAAAAGATTTTAATTTTTGCCCATTGAGTATGATGTTGGCTGTAGGTCTCTCATATATGGCCTTTATTATGTTGAGGAATGCTCCCACCATTCCCACTTTGCTGAGTGTTTTTATCATAAATGGGTGCTGTACCTTATCAAATGCTTTTTCTGCATCTATTGATATGATCATGTGGTTTTTGTCTTTGCTTTTGTTTATGTGATGTATTACATTTACTGATTTGCGAATATTTTACCATCCTTGCATCCCTGGGATGAGTCCCACTTAGTCATGGTGTATGATCTTTTTAATGTATTGTTGCATGAGGTTTGCCAGTATTTTGTTGAGGATTTTAGCATCAATGTTCATCAGCGATATTGGCCTGAAGTTTTCTTTCTTTGTTGTGTCTTTAACTGGTTTTGGAATTAGGATGATGTTGGCCTCATAAATAGAGTTTGGGAGTCTTCCATCTTTCTGGATTTTTTGGAATAGTCTGTGAAGGATAGAGTTAGCTCTTCCTTAAATGCTTTGTAGAATTCTCCTGTGAAACCATCTGGTCCAGGGCTTTTGTGTGTTGGGAGTTTTTTGATTACTGCTTCAATTTCTTTTGTTGTTATTGGTCTGTTCAGGCTTTCTGTTTCTTCCTTATTGAGTTTTGGAAGATTATATTTTTCTAGAAATTTGTCCATTTCACCTAGATTTTCAAATTTCTTTGCATACAGGTCTTCATAGTAATTTCTTACAATCCTTTGTATTTCTGTGGTATTAGTTGTAATCTCTCCTCTTTCACTTCTGATTGTGTTTATTTGGGTCTTCTCTCTTTTTTTCTTGATGAGTCTGCTTAAAGGTTTGTCGATTTTGTTTATCTTTTCAAAGAACCTAAATGAATGGATCAGAAAACTATGGTACACTTACACGATGGATTTCTATGCAGCAGAATGAAAGAAGAAGCTCCTACCATTTGCAACAGCATGGATGGAGCTGGAAAGCATTATGCTAAGCAAAATAACCCAGGCAGTGAAAGACAAATACCATATGATCTCACCTTTAACAGGCACCTAAATAAAACAAAGAAACAAGCAAAATATAGTCAAAGACACTGAAATAGAGGATGGGCTGAGAGTGACCAAAGGGAAGAGAAGAGGGAATTTCAGGGGAGACTGGGAAAGGTTTACAGGAACAAATTTAAAGGACACATGGACAAAAACTTGGGGGAGGGTGGTAATGGGAGGGAAGTGGGGAGGGATGGGTGGGTGGGCTGGAGTGGGAGTAAAAGGCAGAAAACTGTACTTGAACAATGATTAAAATAAAATAAAGATTAAAATTAATAAAACATAAATTTTATAGTACAATACAATTTAAAAGAAAGTATATAGATAAAAGCACAGCATTTTACTAAAGAACAAAAAAATGATTTATTTTCATAAAAAATGATATTAATAAGCAGGGACAACCAAAGGTTTTTGTTAGATATTTCCCTTAAGAATGGTATGTTTGTGTTGGCAGCAGAATAAACCAAATAAACTTTTATGTATAAAAGTCTATTTAATTTAAAAAATAAATTTCACAGATATAGTTCAAAAGAGTTCAATTAAAAATTGCCTCTACTAAAACAGGTGTTTCTTTGTGTTTTTCAATTAGTATTTAAATCAGATATTTGTTGTTTTAAAAACTTAGATTTTATTGTTTTGATGATTGTTATGGTTATTAATTATTCAGTTAAAAGAATTAAAGGGGATTCAAGTCTTGCATGATGTATGAAACAGAATGGCTAAAAATATGGGCTTTGGAGTCAGACATACACCTGTCTTCAAATCTCTGAAGTCCCCTCAATGAGCTGAATGGCTTAGAGTAATCCCGTGGATTGAAATTTGTCTTCTAAAAGAATTATTAAACTCCTAACCTCTGGTAACTATGCCTCTCGCCTCATTTGGAAATAGGGCCTTTGCAGATGTAAACTGCACCTTCAAGTGGTCTCTTATTCAATATGATTGGCATCCTTACTAAGAGACACAGGGACAAACATGCAGAAAGAAGAATGCCACAGGATGCCGAAGGCAGGGATTGGAATGAATCACCTATTGGGGTTGGCCAAAGAGTCTGTGTGCTTTTTCCTTTAAAACAAAAGACACATTCTTCATTTTCACCAATACCTTTACTGATTTGGATATTTTGAGTATGTCAGCTATCTCCCTAGTGGTATAATGTTGATTATTCTCAATGAATGTCTCAATTTGATTGCTCTCAACTTCAACTGGTCTACCTGACGACAGGGCATCATCCAGAGAGAAATCTCCAGCATGAAACTTCACGAACCGCTTTTGACACATTAGATCAGTCACAGAACCTTCCCCATACACTGCACAAATCCTTTTTTTGTGTGTTTCAGTTGCATTTTTACCTTTCTTGAAATAACAAAGCATAATATGTCAAAAGTGTTGCCTATTTTCTTCCATTTTCAATGTTAAAATGGCTACACAAAAGTTCACCAATTTTGATAAGTTTTTAAAAAATGCTCGCAGATATGACAGCTGTCACAATACAACCTAACAAAATTGTTTCAAATAAAGTTAAAGACAACTAAGTGCTACGAGAGCCAACTTACAGAAAAAAAACAAAGGAATTTTTTTGCCAACCCAATACAAGCCAAAGAATAGAAGGACTGTCTGCAATACCAGAAGCTAAGAGAAAAGCATGAAATAGATTCTCCTGTGGAGCTTTGAGAAAGAGCATGGGCTTTCAGACACCTTGGTTTCAGACTTCTAGCCTTGAGAACTGTGAGAACATAAATTTGCTGTTTTAAGTCACCCAACAGCCTTAGAAAACTAATACAGGTAAATAACATTTATTCAAGTTTCAGGTTTTCTCCTTTTTCAAATAGGCATAATAATTCCCCTTGAGGTCTTAATTTTTTGTTGCTGCTGTCTAATTTTCTCATGTGTAAAATAAGAATATTAATAGTATTCTTGTCAAAATGTTGCCAGGAGCAAATGAGAGTTATATGTAAAGACTTAACTCCTGTATCTGAAACATAGGAAAAGGCTTATAAGCATTTGCTATTTTACTATTTGACTTGATAACCCTTGTTATATGATTAACCTTGTGTTTAAAACATGGTAAGCACTTATGAGGTATTACATATTATTTTGGTTAAATAATAAAGACATGTAAAACACATGGTGCCTCACAAGCTTTCAATAATTTTGTGCTATTATAATTTTTTAGTTTTGTAAACAAAGTAATTAATTTATCCTTTTAGCTGTTATTTAATTTTTTTGATGAGGCTACAAGTTAATCTTTAAATGCTAAAATAAATTGCTTCAGAGTAGTTTTTGCTTTGATGAATTCTGAGGTCTGTGTGAGTTCAGAATTTAAAGTGGGACCAGACAACTACTCCTAGAAGAAGAAAGATACTATTGGAATAAAGAAAATAGTTATGAATATATCAAAAGAGATAAATTTCCTAATTTAAATAACAATTGCCTTTATGAAAAGGATCACTCTTTTTAGCAAATAAACATTAAAGTGTTTATTGGGAAAAGGATCATACTATATACTTGCAACTTACTGTGAACTAGTTCAGTAAAATATGCTAAACCCACCTACCTACCTACCTACTTACTTATATTTAAATAGAAATTAATAGAAATGTAGGTAATATTAATAATATAGGCAATTTAAGGAAGATTGACAAGGAGATATTTGTACTATTTCTACAGTTATTCTGTTATCTAAAATTATGCCAAAATAAGTCAGAAAAAAGATGATGTCAATAAAGAATAGAAATTTAACATAAACTAGAGATGTCCTGATTAATTACTTAGATCATGAGGTTATTCTTGATAAATAATTTAAAGTATGATTTACATAGAAGTTAGCCAGCATAATTTGAGCATAAATGGGAAATAGGACTTCAGTTACTTACTTTATAGGTAACCATACTCAAACACAATTAGTTAAGAAAGTGACAAGCATTCCTTCAAAAAAATTTCTTTTGTTTCTATCAATAGAACATGGATAGATATAAATTAAGGTTTTTTAAAATTAATTGTTTCTAAACTTTACTTTATTTCACCCTTACAAAATCATCTGACTTGTTACCTCTCACATCTCTGTGAATGTAATAATGTGTGCAGGTAAATACAATTATATCATTTTAAAGAGCTACAACACCGAAAAACATTGATTTGAGCCATTTTTGTTTCTATAAATAGAGTTGCCTGATAGATTATATTTATGAGTCTGTTATAAGGAGAATTCTCCCACTTGTCTTATAGATATAGTATGAACATGCTATTTTTGTTTAATGATTTTCCACCCTTAAAGACTTTTTCATTGTATATAGCAAGTTTTAAATTGGAAAGCTGCCAAACTGACTCTAATTTAAGCTTTGATGTTACAAATGAATCTCTTGGTAAATATCATAAATCATCTTGTGAAAATATCAATACATCCAAATGCCATATCTAAACAATTTTAGGTCCAAAGGATCACTAAACAAAAAGTTTAATCAGTCAGTAGGCCAAAGTAAGCTTCAGTTATTTTCAGGTAAACTCAGCTACATTAAAAAAAAAAATATGTGCACCAGCTCTATCCATCACCAGAATAAGTTTTCCTTCGTGAGTGTATATACGCTTCCATTTTTTAATACTGTGTGACCAGTCAATCTGCCTTTTATACAGTGTCACTCAAGTAAAGATCAATCATACACTGAAGTCAGAGCTTGCCAGTGGATGCTACAAGGAAGCGGGCTACCTATGCAGTAACAGTGTATTTTATTGGTGGTGAAAATATTCAGCAAACTAGAATAATCTTTTCTTAACCAACAGTGAAACATCTTCATTCAAGTAAATTCATACTCATATCTCAACTGATTTATTTGGTAAGAGGTATAAGAAGAGGAATTATAAATAATTTAAACATTTATCAACAATATTAATTATTTACTTATGAGTGTTTTAACACACCCCAAAACAGTGGTTTAAAGTAACCATTTACTTGCTCACAATACTGGGAATTAGCAACATGGGCAGGATTCAGCTGGCATGTTTTGTCCTTACTTCTCATGGTATCAGCTGGACTCATGCTGTGGTGGTCAGTTGGCAGTTTGGCTTGTTGGCCTTGGACAGCTTCACCTCCATTATTGACAACTGGCTGGGGCTATGAGCCAGTGCATGTCAGTTCTTTCCATATGACATCTCCTGCAGGCTACCTTGGACTTTATTTTAGAGCTTTTGATTTCTAAGAAGACAAGAACAGGGGCTGGACATTCTCTTGAGTCTGGGTTTGGAAGTCCTTCCATGTTTCCTACACTGTTGGTCACAGCAAGTCACAAGGCCAGCCCCTAGTAAGGAGAAGGAAAACAGACTCCACACCTCCATGAGAGGAATTGTGAGGTCCTATCAGAAAAAAAGGATATAATAGAGATGAGAAAAATTGTCACAGCCAGCTTTGCAAATAATCTGTTGCACCAATATATAAGTATTAGATTTTTTTTCCTTAAAAATAGCTCTGATAGTGACTTTGCAAAATTTCCAGCAAACAATTCCATCCTTCACGATGCTATTGTTTCTAATAGTTTAATTTTAAATGCTTTGAAATAATTTTCTTGAGCCTAGGCTATTTGTTTTATATGCCCTTTTTAAAGAATGTAGTGACTCCCATCAAGGTCCAAGTAATCACTATTCATCTTTCCACATAGAGTAAATGCTGCTGTGTTTGGATCTGTCTGGGCACCACATCTGCACTCTTGTGTCACTTACAAAATCTTAGTGTTGAGCCCTTCTATTAGTAAATTTTTAAATTTCTATCTTTTCTTTTAAATTTCTCTCTCTTTTTTCACATATTTCACCTGGATAGTATAAGTGTGGCCCATTGCATTTTAATAAATCAGTCATGGGGAAGGAGGGATGGAGCAAAAATTAAAAGAACTCATGGACATGGACAACGGTGTGCTGATTCTGGGTTTGGGTAGTAGGTGGTGGTGAAAGAGGCTATAAAGGAAATATATAGTAATAGAAAAATACAATAAAATTTGCAAAAAAATTCCTATGGATACTTTTTATGACAACTATGCTGAAATCAAAGTGAAGGGTTCCTTGAGAATCATTGGAGATGGTGAGAGACCTCTCTATTCTTATTTCACTTATTTTATGGTTTTATCTTACTAGTATGTGCCAGAAATGAAAAGATGGAATAGTCAAAATAACATGTAGTCAGAGTAATTCAAACTTAGATCTAAAAACTTTATGAAACAAAGACTTCATCAGCAAGATAATAGGAGAGGAACTTGAAGCTGGAATACAATTTTCCCCAACCTCAGGCACAGGGAAGATTTTCTTCACATCCTTACTTTTGAAGACCAGGGCTTCTGCATCAGTGGTGTCACTCATAACCACAGGCATAAAGCACATCCTGTTGGAGAATAATTACAAAGCTGATGGCACAAATATGTGGTTTCAGGAAAATAAGCATCTTTCCAAGACAGATCATTACTTACCCAGTTTCATTTCCACCCTGCTTCTAACTTCCAAAAATTTCAGGTGTGTCTACCCACTTGGGAAGTAATATTATTTAGAGTTCTAGTTAGACTGATTTAATGGTGGTTTACACCAACATAGAATGTTTATTTCATTCCTACGAATGCCTGAGAAAGAGGTCAGTCCTGTTCTATGATGGGATTCTAAGATGCAGGATACTTTCATTTTACCATTCCACAATGCCCAGTTCTGCTTAGTCCAAACTGGCTCCCCACAACTAAGTCCAGCCCTGGGGTGGGGAGAGGGGCACAGAGGAAGCAGAGGGCAAGTACCTTTCTTTTGGTGACATGGCTCAGAGGTTACAGACATCACTTGGTATACATGTCATTTGCCTTAAATATGCACTCAACACAACAGTTGTGTAGGAATAATCCAAGAAAATAAATGTGGATATATATAAAGATTTTGCTATAATTGCAATATTATATTATTAATAATGTGAAAGAACAACTTTATAAATCTAATAATATGTGATATATTAATATAGACTATTAAAAATCAATATTAAAACCTAGTTTTGCCACTGGAATCATTATATTTATTTAGAATATCTGAACATATGTTTTCACGGAGACCCAAATAACATGGAGGACATGGAAAGAATTACTGAGTGAAAAAAAAAGTCAAGTATAACATAAATGTGGTTTTAGTTTATATGATGTTATTAATGTGTATTTTTAATTATAAAATTTGTTTAATGATAGAAAGTAAAAGTATCAAAAAGAGATTAATGCAAAACACAGGATTCTAATATTCTATGAATCTCACTTTTTATAAAGCAGTCCTTTATCTCCAGCACAAAAGGAGTGTATGACTGAAGAATGACCACAATTTATTTTTTTCTGAATCAATTAGGTTGAATTTTACCACAATTGAGGAAGGAATAGGATTTGGCTATTGCAAGTTCTTTAACTGCAGGCAATTTCAGAATGTAATCCATCAATTTGGAAATTCAGAATCCAAGTAAATTAGTTCAGGGCTGCTTGCTCCTTTCTTGAGGTATGTTCTCTCCCCCAACATGGGCTCCTGTTAAAGAAATGCTACCTTTTAGAAAAAGGCAACAAAGAGTTAACCTGTATATTAGCTTGAAACAGGGCAACGACACATTAACTTGCTGCCTAAATGTAATTTCAATGAGAAACTATTACTGAACAAGGATGGCATAAAACAGCAAGTTGAGAGTTACCAGGAATGGATAAAATATCTGCTTGTTAAAAAGATCTGACTAGAACTACAGTAAGGATTTTTCTGGCTAGGTTCTTTTAATGCACACAGTGGCAGAACCACATGACACCCATTTATTTGAATATCAGATTTCATTAAGGGGATGAAGATATAATCTCTTAATAGATTTCTTTCTTTATGAACTGCTTAATTATGATAACTTCATCATGTTAACGAAATGGATTATGTGTCTTGTCCCTACACTTACTAGGGCCTATCTGGTATACAGCCTGTCAACATTTCCATTTCAATCCTAATGTTTCATGGGGATTTGATTCGACTGAAAATCAGCTGCAGGCACCCACTTACTCAGTCCAAAATTATTTTTATCTTGTTTAAGTCCAACAGTTCTGTAGCAGTTAATCCGTTCTTAAGGAAAGAAGGCCAAATTTGGTCCTTGTCTGTACCCATCTTTACTTTTTTTCTTCCTTAAATATTCTTAAAAGCTCCAATTAGAATTTGAAATTTTCAATGTGTGTAATCATTGAGAGCCTATTTTGCCTGTCACTCAGTGGCTAGCAAAGACCCTGAGACTCGGTTTTCTCTGTTCCTGCTGAGAGTGTAATAGTAGGATCAGGCTAATACTTGAATGACTCTCTCCCTTGGAATAAATTATGGCTGTTCATTTTTAGGCAAAATTTAACTAAAAAAAGGCTTGCTTTGCTTTCATGTGCTGTAAGATAACTGGTATGACTTTCCCCTGCTAAAATAACTCAGTATCCTGTACATACTTTCAGATAAACAGTATGAGAAAGACCCAAAATGTCAATCAATATGGAAGAACCAACAACTGAAAACTATCTCAGCTTCTATAGACATACTATGGGCTTCTATAGACATGCTAGTGGTGGAACAGACACATTATGGTACAATAATGATAACAGTAAGCAAAAGGATGTTTTTATTAAGTCTCAGAATGTTTTGGCAATAAAATATTTGTAGGACAAATCCTGGTGGTTACAGAGGGTTTGTTGTTGTTGTTGTTGTTGTTGTTATTGTTATTTGTGGGGTTTTTTTTGAGAACTGCAAAACTTGTAAGGAATGATAAGCATCTACTAACAGTCTTTTTATTGAAATTGAACAAAACAGTATGTTCCCACAAGAAATTTCAAATAAGTTGGAGATGCAGTTTATATTCTTTTGTTTTTTAATGTATGTGCTGTTAAAATTAGCTCCTTCTTTTAATCTACACTTTTAGTCTAAATTCTTTCTCTATTTGGCAACTCTGTAAATTGTGTGCTTGATAGATTTTCCCATGATAAATTTAATTATCCTGTAAATGTAAAATCATTTTAATAAAAAATAATTAAAAATATGTGATTTATATAAAAGATAGATTGTATGACTATCTCAGTAGATAAAAAGTCTTTTGATAACAACATAAGTTCTTGATTTTTGAAAAATATAGCAAAATCAGAATCAAAACATTATAATACCACTTAAAAGCCTTTAGTGTTTCATATCAATGTTAATGCACTTAATGCCACTAAATTGTACACTTAAAATGATTAAAATGGTCATTTTTAAATTTTGTATATTTTAGCACAATAAAATATACATAATTTTATTAAAGAATTAGTTTAAAAGGGTACATTTAATTATGTCACATAAGTAGCATATACTCAAATTATTTACTAAGTCATTTTGAGTCATTCAATAAAAGTTCAATTATTAATACTATCATGTTTAAGCACTATAATAATGGTGTAAATGTGTTTTAATGGCCACTTTTACTTTCTAGACATGGTTCCAAGAACTTCATATTACCTCATTTAATTTTTTACAACAATTATGAGCTAGAATTTATAATTTGTGTTTTATAGTTGAAGTGCCTGGGACTAAGGGTATTGCAATTATTTGCCTAATGCCCATAGCTAGAACATGACGATGCTGCCATTTAAACCCAGATCCAATGGACTCTGAAACTGATGTTCACAGCACTATTGCTCTAGTGCCTCCTGTGCTAAATCTCACTGGCCTAAATATAAAATTAAAAAAAAATAACTGAAGCAAAAGTGTCTACATTCTAATTCCTGGATCAGTGAATTTTTTTTTAAAAAATGTCTGAACAGATATAATCAAGTTAAGGATTTTGCAGTGAAAGAAATTATTCTACATTACCCAGTGGATGCTAAATGTAATGACAAGGGTCCTTATAAGAGAGACACAGAGGAGATTTGACAGAGAGAGAAGGAAAAGCAGCCACAGAGTCAGAGACTGGAGTGTTGCTGCCACAAGCCTTGTTGTGCCTGGAGCCATCAGGGACTGGAAGGGATGAAGAACAGGATCTCTCTTCAAGCCTTGAAGAGGGTTTGATTTTGGTCTTCTGACTTCTAGTCAGAAAGAATAATTTTTTTGTTTGTTTTTTAAGAAGTCTGTAGGAAACATCAACTTTATTTATCAGTTTTATTGGAGATTTAGAGACAGTTTTATTGGAAATTTAGAGACATCATAAATAAAGTGAGGAAAAGACAAAAATGCCCACTGTCACTATTTCTATTCAATTTTGTTACTGAGAATCCTAACTAATCCAGGAAAGTAACACAAATCATAGAAAAAAAACCCAAACTGTCCTTTTTTGCAATCAGTGGGAAAAAGATGTCACAATAATCATACTTCATCATTCTTTCTAATCAGTTGTGGATCCAGGCTGCCATTTCTCAAATTTCTCTGTAGTGCTAGAATACGTAAGAATCCTGAGGGACAGAGTAGACTCTGTCTTGTTTCCCCCTGCTTTTTTGCTTCCCCTCTGTAGTTCATTGAATGTTTCCCTCATCATTCATCTGACTCTGACTCTGCTTCCCCTGATTAGAGAGAATTGCAAAGTTCTACGATTATTGGAACTGGTAATCTCCTGTTAAATCATTATATTTGATGGACACAGGAATCATTGTTTTAATTAATTGTCATTACAGTGAATATGTTATTAGTACATTAAATCAACATTCCATATTACTAAAAGTAATTTATTTTTAATGTATGATATATTTGTTACTTCAGATATTAATGGAATATTTATATTCCTATTTTAATCAAATTATAGCACAGCACATATCTTCAGCAGATAAGATGACCACAAAACAAGTCTAGGTCTACAACTCAGTAATAATATAAGGATTAGGAATTAAAATTGGAGGAATATTTGGAAACTGGATGTCGAGCTCTCGAAGGTCTTGTACATTCTCAAACTGTGACTACCTTTCTTCTTTTCTTAAATATAAAGAAGGAACTATTAAGTGTCCAAATAACAAATATGGTCACATTATTCCAGAGTTTGGTAATGGATAGAATCTACCTCTGTGATTAACTCTGTGGTTTGGACAACTCATTTCATTTATCTGTCCCTCAGTTTCTTCCCTCTGTAAAATTATTGGATTGCTTTAAGTGATGTCTCATGTGCTTTTCATTTCAGAAATTCCTTCAGTGTCTGGGCACAAAATGAAGATATTTGCTATTCAGAAAATACTTTCTATCTAAAATTATGCTAAATGTTTTACCTTCAATATTTTATTAAGTCATGATAGATCACTTCTTTGAGGAAGAAATTACAAGCCCAATTTTATAGATGAGGGGACAAAAGCCTAAAGAGATTATATAACTGGACAAAGTCATATGGTCATAAAATAATGAAGGCAGAGTTCAAACCATGGAAATCTTGAGTCTAAAATCAGTACTCACATTCCCTATGTCATTCAACTTAATTTCACTGATTTAGTAAATGTACTCAGCTAGTTATCCAGTTATTGTAAAGTGTTCTATCCAGGTCTGTACAATATCCCCAAAAGGCAATAGTCATAACTGTGGCTGCAACCATCATTGTTCATCTTTCCAGCCTTGACCAAAACTGAAGTAATAGTGAAACACACATCCCTGCCTAAAAATGCCTACATTCCTTTACCACTAGATGTGTCATCATCATGATATCATATATCACCCCATTCTATACCAGGTGTTTATTTACTATGATCACCATTTAGTTATCTCTATGTCCCACAAAATGTAAGTTTAACAGGGCAAAGATATTTTTTCTACTTTGTTTATTGAATTCCTAGTATCAGAATAATAGTTAGTATATGACATGTTCAATACACATTTATTGAATGAAAGAATAATCAGGGATAGATGTTTATATCAGAGTTTATATGCATACATGAGTGAGTTATATGATTGAATTATAATTACAATATGTAGATAGTTCTCTTTCCAATCATTTTTCAATAAATGAATCTTCAATAAATCATTTACAAGTCATGTTGGATTGTAAAGCTATAGAAATAAGATCTGATACCTTGGCTGTTGAAGTTGATTATAGCTATCATGTCTCTCTGGCTAGATCTAAGTACACCTCTTACATCAGAGTATTTAGCAAGGCAGAAAGATTATCTTTTCTGTTGTGTATTCTACATGTGACACCTGGACCTCCCAGCAGTCTAAGATAAAGTAGCCTCACTCACTTGGAAATATCCCATTCAGATAATTTACTCTAATCAAGTAATAAGCATTCAATGTGTTTTTGTTGATTGATTCTAAATTGGAGCCAGCTTATTTTAAATTGTCTCTCTGCCTGGAAAGCTTCAGGTGAGATTCAATATACAACAGGTCTTTCAGTTTCCCAGTTTAGTCACAGCATTGCCTATGATTCCTACTATCTCTTTAAGTACACTTGAGCCAAAAACAAATGGACTCTGCTTTGAAGGCATGACCATGTTGCTTGCTGAGGCTCATAGAATAAAACCTTTTAAAACTGCTTCCATTTCAGTTTGAAAACTAACAACAACCAGTGAAAAATGACCCATTAAGTATGTCACCATCTTTGTAACTACCCTGTACCTTCCTAGAGATTAAAGTCTATAATTTTGGTGTAAATTTTACTTTCCCACCTTAAGTTAGATTATTTCTCAGCCCAGAGCTTTTTCTTCACCAAAAGCTTGATATACAACTGTAATAACCCCATTAATATTTAATGAAATTGTATAGATTGAGTTGAATTTTCTGTATCAAACATGATGCAGATGAACCTGTAGAGAAGAAGCAGGAAATGGTTACACACTTAGAGATCTCACAGGCATGTGTAAAGTTGTGATACTGTATGATTCCTGTGATTGGAGAAGTCACAGAGAGCCTGAGTTACTCTATGGTCTCTCTTTATTTTAAAAACCTTCATCAGGTACATTTGGAAAATAGACCATAATATACATCCAAAAATTTGCCACCATTCTTATCATCAAGGAATGAAAGAAATTTAATTTCAAGAAAATAATACAAGAAACTTCAATTCCATTTCTCTCGAGTATTTGCAATAAGAACACTGGCCTTAATTCTCTCAGAGGTAATGATAAAGAAGGTAGGAAAGTATCTGACCAAATCTAATAAGACCTCTTCCACCATTTTATAAACTAGGTTTTATGTTTTTATTTGCCGTAGATTTGGGCTTAAAGGCTTGACTCCTTGCAAGTTTAGAGTCTTCTCATTGCTGATGATTTCATTATTGAGCCCCTTGAAGAAAATATCTAAGATATACTACATACACTGTCTGAACCAGAAAAAAAATTCTTCATGATTTCTTTTTCAGCATCGCTTCTTTTCCACCTCCACTTCCTCGAAGGTCTTCCTGCCAACATTAAAAACAAACAAAAAATACCTGTCAGTTATGTTTATTTTAAAAGCATGGATAGCATACCTAATATAGGGCATAAATGCAGGATATAAATAGATCAACATATTTTACAGAAAAAATCTCCAACTGTCACTGTGAATTAGTAATGATAATAACAACAAAAGCCACTCATGAAAGCCCTTTATTCTGAGCTAGTTATTGTTGGCAATGATTTGACACTTATATGTAACTTTAAAAGAAAAATGGAAACTTATAAGCATTATTCTCAAATCTGTGCTAAAGTTTACTAAAAGTAATAATACAAGTTAAAATTAACTTCTAACTTTGACCAGTTAGCACAGTATAGTAGCACAAGGGTCTGAGGCAGCCAGCCACACTAAGTAAAGGCTATGCCTCTCATGCAAGAATCTTGTTTTTTAAAGATTTTATTTATTTATTTTATAGAGGGGAAGGGAGGAAGAAAGAGAGGGAAAGAAACATCAACATGTGGCTGCCTCTCTTGTGCCCTCTACTGGGGACCTGGCCCACAACCCAGACATGTGAACTAGACTGGGAATCAAACCGACAACCCATTGATTTGTAGACCAGCATTCAATCCACTGAGCCACACCAGCTAGGGCAGATGCAAGAATCTTTTTGAGTCTTGATTTCCTCACATGAAAATGCTAAACTTACCTGAAAAGGTTATTGTAAACCAAAAAAAGATCACAGATAATATGCAATAAGTCTACCTAATTTATTAATGAAATTAAATTTAAAATAAATAAAAATAAATACTTATATATTGTTAAGTTGGATAATTATAAATATAGGCAAATCATTACAGGCTGTACCATGCTTCTCACTGGATTTTTATGTAAAAGAACCAATCATCTCATTCTTCTGAGAACACATTCTTTCTCATAGTATTTCTTCTCTCATACCACATTTTCAATGAGAGAATATTGGCAAAAGCATATGGTATTTCCATGCCACCTTTTACAGTCAATGAGCAGGACTACCATTATCTGTGTTTTTTGTAACTAGTCCCTCTAGTCACTACCACAGACGATTTACAACTAAGTGACTGGAAGACTGTGAAGACAAAATAGAGAACATTAATTGCAGGCTTACCATGTGCCAGACACCATTCTAAGTGCTTATTGTTTATCTCGTGCCTTTCATTACGTATCTCATATTTATTTTAAAAATATAACCAAAGACACTGAAATAGAGAACAGGCTGATAGTGACCAGAGAGGAGAGGGGAGGAAATTTCAGGGGAAAAGGGGAAGGGTTTGCAGGAACAAGTATAAAGGACACATGGACAAAAACAAGGGGGGTGGAAACAGGAAGCAGGTGGGGAGGGCTGGGGCAGTGGGCTGGGATGGGAGTAAAAGGCAGAAAACTGTACTTGAACAATGATTAAAATAAAATTAATAATAACAATAAAGAGATAATAGTAAATAAAAGTATGTTCAGTGAAAAAATGTGAGAATAACACTACTATTTTTTTTATTACCATAGGCTAGGTGAAACATATCTCAATGTTATAGTTAAAGCATGGGAGGTGAAAAATGGGGAAAGACAGAATAGCTCTTTCTGGTTAAAGAGAACATAAGCTGAACAATTCTTGGAGATTTATTTTCTTTTTTTTAAGTCCTTTTTTTAAAGATTTTACTTATTTATTTTTAGAGAGAGAAGGGAGGGAGAAGGAGACAGAGAGAGAAACATCAATGTGCGGTTGCTGGGGGTCGTGGCCTGCAACCCAGGCATGTACCCTGACTGGGAATTGAACCTGCGACACTTTGGTTTGCAGCCCGAGCTCAATCCACTGAGCTATGCCAGCCAGGGCTAAGATTTATTTTCTAAGTCTTGTGACTGAGCACAGAAATGGCTGCCACCCATCACTAGTGCCCATCCTGGTACAGGCTGTACTACAGTATTCAGTGAATATTTGCAAGTGAAAAATACATGAAGACTGATGATTAGATTGTGAAGGAAGGTTTATAGACTTATACTTTTACCAAAACAGATGGTATCTACACACAGCAAGCAGCAATTATTTTTTTTCCTGGGAATTCAAATGTTAATGACACCAGGATCCACTCATGCAGTTTGCCTCTCTGCTTGGGCTTCATCTGGGACAGGGATTACACAGTAGGTGTTGAACGAAAGTTTTTCAGTTTTGTGGGTATTTTTAGAAGAAAACACAGAACAGCAAGGTACAAAGATAAAATGTTTTTATTCAGGTTTTCCTGAGGGTTTATAGAAAGGTCACATTCACTTGGAAGCAATGCAAGCTTCTGGAGACAATAGTTCATGTTACTATTAGGAAAAACCAAGTGAGAAAAATATATTAAGGAAAAGAAAAACTTTTGCCCATGGCAATTCTTTCAAAATCTAATGACAAATGTCAAATAATGTTGGACTAGTAGAATATGCCACATTTCGGAGTGCTAGAAAAGAAGACTAGAATTGGAAAGTGTGTCACAGAGGTAGGTTACATATTTAGTCCAAGTATTTTCACTTGTAACATATCATGTCAGTTTCTCCAGTCATTAGAGACCCCAGAGACTTCCTACTGAGTAACTAAAGCACATTTTCATATGCCCTGACTTACCCATCTATAAAGAAAGGTATGAATTCCAAGGTGCAGTTGTGAGTTCATGGTCACAATGAGCCCTGGTGATTTTGATTGTTAAAAATTAAAAAGCATGATCATTTCAGCCCTGTAAACCCTGAGGCTGTCAGTGCATAGTAATTCTTCTAAATCAAGTCAAGGGGGGATGAAAAGAAAACTGATTCCAAAGGAAGCATTGCTAGCATATCAGGAGCAGCACCCCTAGGCCAGGGGTATAATCTCAGACTGCTTCTTGTTAAGGGATTACCCATGCTGCATGAGTACCATAATTATATTTTAAAAACCACATCAGGAAAGCATGCCAGAGGTGATTTTCTGGACCTTTTAAACAGTGATGAAGGCTGAGAAGCAAGCTGCATCCATAGAAGCTTGCTTCTTGGACTTCATCAGGACTTGTCATGGAAAGGGACACTCAACTAGTGTTGACAGCCCTCTGTGTGTAGGGAATTTCTGCTGTGCAGAATCCAAGGGGCAGCAGTACTTATCTCTGCCCTAGTCCCACATCCTTACCCCCTAGTCCCTGGGCTGTGGTTTTAGGCCCCAGAGACTCAGTTTAAAACGGGCAGACTTTCTAATGTGATGTTAATACATCTTCTGTCAAGATTTGTGAAGTTTAAATATCCCCCCTAATTTATGAAAATCTAAGATCTTCAGCAGCAAAATGTGGGTATTTTGCTCAATCCTTAACCATGAATTATTAATCCAGAAGTTATTATCATTAAAAGGCTCATGTCAGTATGGTTTTCAGTCCATGAGCTGCCAGGTGAAACACACACACACACACACACTAGAATCAGTGGTTGGAATCAGAAAAAATAGAATTTTTCCTAAATTTTATGATAATTTTTAAAAATATTTACTCCCTCCCCCAAACAAAATATTTTTTAACCAGCTTGTCATTTGCTTTATAGAGTGAAAAAGGATGCTGTCTACTGTGAAAAGTAGAATTATTTAGTTGGAAGAAGTAGAAAGAACTTGTAGATTGAATAAATAATTTGGCTACTGCATAAACTGTGTATATACACACAAGAATGTTCATAACAAAATAAGAAATGCTAACAATAATTCAGCCAATTTCTGTGACATATAACATGGTTATAGGTTATCATTACATATTTCACTGCTTGTTCCATATTTCTTTTGCCCTCAGCATGGTCCTTTGGCTTGTGGGGTGACCCAAAACTTCATTCCTGAAGAGTCTGGATCATTCACAATCTTCCTGATTTGGATTATAGTTTCCAACTAACTCTATCACAGGATATGATAGTACTAAAATGCACCCTAGATTCTCCTGCGTATCAGACATACTCTCCCTTATATCATGGTGTAGCAGCAGTCCATTTTCTCTTGGCACGCAGGATTAATTATACCAGCCAGTACAGTAACTCCCTTCTTCACCTGTTGATTCAGAGTTATGAAGAGCTTAAAATGACCTGACACAGTGTTATTTCAAATTCAGTGACATCATTCTTGTGTTTCCTGGTGGAAGAATTCCTCCCTTTGAAGTTAAGACCTCTAGACCAGCAGAGCATAAGGTCAATAAGGAAAAGAAACAAAGATTTTGCTTGTGGATCAGTGAGGGCAATAGTGAACAGTACCACTCCATCTACCGCTGGATCCCTCATCCCGTGAACCTTGTCAATGGGGGAAAGGACATAATATGTTAGACACTGATTTAGAGTATATTCAGCCTCTGAGAAAACATTGTTCTAGATCTACAAGGTGTTTTCACCTAGATGGTACTGAAACTGAGTTTTAAAATAGCCATAACATCATTTACCAAGCCATGCGCTTCAGTGTGTTGGGGAACAAGATAAGGCCAACGAAGTCCAGGAGCCTGGGCCCACTGTCACACTTCATTTCCGGTAACATAGGTTCCTTGATCAAAAGCAATGCTGTGCAGAATACCATGATGGTCGATAAGGGATTTTTTAAGTGCACTGATGGTAGTTTCACAAAAGCCTTGCATTCAGGTACAGAAAATTGTTATCCAGACAGTGTGTCCATTCCACTAAGAATAAAATGGTTTTTTCTTCTGTGATAAAGAGACACAATTTAATCCACCTGCCTGAAACAGGAAGACTGGTCACTCTGGATAATATTGCCCATTTCAGGGGCTCATTGTTGGTCTCTGCTATTGACAGACTGAGTACTCCAAAGTGGGCATAGCTAGGTCAGCCTTGGTGAGACTAAGCCTATGTTGCAGGGCCCATGCAGAACTTTGTTCCAGCTACCACAGCCACTTTATTCATGAGCCAATTGGATGACGGTAGCGGTAGCTGGGGAAAGATCCTGACTCATATCTTCAGAATAGGCCATCTTATCCACTTGCTTGTTAAAGTCATTCCTGCTAAGCTCATCCTGTGTGGAACCTTCACATGGGACACATTTTTTTTTGCTGATACAGAGAGATATATCCACTTTATTCACCAGATACCTTCGTGTTACAAATTTTTTAATCCTCTAAGTCGCTTACTATCCAGCCAAACCATTCATAACAGCCCACCAAATAGTAAAGACTTCTATTCTGGCCATTTTTTCTTCCAATGAAGAAGGCACACTGCTCCATGTTCTGCCTGCTGGAAGGATTTCACCTTACCACTGTCCTTCAGGGGCGTCCCGGAAAGAAGCTGTAGTGTTACTGCTGATCACTTTTAGGTGGCACCTGCATGTTGTACAGAACCATCTATAAACTAGGCCCAAGTATTCTCTCTTTGGGACTGGTAGAAGGTAACTCCCAATGGAGCCAGAGAAGGGGGCGGAGACAGAAAAAGTAATGTAGCAGAAGCAAGTGTGATGACATTTGAGCCACTTCCTCATGTAATCTACTCATGCTTTCAGTGCTTGCTCAAGCCTAATCTTGTATGAAAAAGTAGTGCTATGTACACCAAACTTTATGTTTGGGGAACCAGACAACACCCAGTTCATCATGGAAAGTTCAAGTCATGTGATAACTTGGTGACCCATGATTAAGCATTCAGTAGCAATCAAAAGCTGTGTCTTAAAAGGAGAGTAGTTACTGATTAAGGATGGCATGGCTTTTCTCCAAAAATCTAATGGTCTGAGCTGCATTCAGGGACCTGTCCAAGGCTCCAAACAGCATCTTAATGTGCCAGTGACATTTCAAGAGCCATTAGACCTTTTGGCTTCATTGGCCCAAGTGACACAGACACCAAGCTTGCAAGACATCCTGTGGCTGATCCTTCTCTTCTGAGCCCACTCAAAACTAGCAGTTTTTAGGGTCACTCAGTAAACAGGCTAGAATAGCACACCCAAATGAGGAAAATGTGCTGTTTCCAAAATCCAAAGAGATCCACTTGGTGTTGACTATTGTTTGTGGTTGAACAAGGGGTTAGAGTGTAACAACTAATTCTTCACATTAGAAGAGATGTATCAACATATTTCACACAACTTTTAGGTGAACAAGTAACTTTTTTCAGAAAAGAACTAACATAACTAATTATATCAGTGATCTTCAGTTACCAAAAACAAACAAAAATAATGCAGTAAAAATTTTTGTTTGTTTGGTCAGTGTTTTAAATGCCAGGAAAGACTTGATGATTGACCATGAATATTTAAAATACTTGAACAAATATTTATAGAAAAACTAGTAGAAGAAAGTAAACATTTTCCTGAGAATAAAAGATCTATAAGAAATTAGTCCTAGCTGGTGTGGCTCAGTTGGTTGAAGCATCATCCTATGAACAAAAAGGTTGTGGGATTGATTCTCTGTCAGGTACACATCTAGGTTGAGGGTCCTATCCCTGGACAGGGCACACACAGGAGGCAGTCAGTAGTCAATATTTCTCTCTCACATAGATGTTTCTTTCTCTCTCTCTTTCTCCTCCTTCCTATCTCTCTAAAAGCAATGAAAAATTGCCTTGGGTGTGAATAAAAAAGGAATCTATAAGAAATTAAACAGCAATGATGACACTTGCTTTACTAATAATTGAGTTTTTATTATATTCTTGGCACTGTGCTAAGAACTATGTATTAAGATCCTTATTTTATCCCCAAAACAGCTTCAAATGTTTTACTCAGAACTTACTAAATCCAGAAGGGCAGTTTATTCCTTCATAAAAAATACATCTCATTAATTTAATGAGACCATGCACTTATGTCATGCTATCTGAATATACCACAACCTACTTTATAAAACACACAGCATGCACAATTATTTGGATAGAGTTGTATTTTTTAAAGTAATTTAACCCCCTTAAATTTTAGCAGTTTTTTTTTTAACTAACTCATCTAATTTTGGGAAACCTGTCTAAAGAAATTTTTGACATTATCTCCTGGTCTTATGGGCCCGAATCTATACAGTCACACAGGGCCCTATGAAAAAAAGGGCATCTCACTTGGTTCACGCTTTAGCTGTTTCTACCTTGAAATTATTAATAATGTTTGATCAATTATATTGCATTTTTATTTTTCATTGAGTTCCACAAATCATGTATCTGGTTCTACTTGTCTCCACCTGAAATTATCTTATTTACTCATAAACATTGACTACATATTTATTCTTTTTCTTCCCCACTAGAATGTAATCTCCATGAGAACAGAGATTTTGTCTATCTTGCATATCAAAGTAATCAGCACATGCTCAAAACATTTCTTGAATTTTGTATCTAGCCTCACTTTTCATATCTGAATAAAGCCATATGTTTGAGAATAAACAGTTCAGCCCAAGGAATTAATATTCATCTAACATAGCTTATCTTTAAGAAGAATACCAAGGAGGACATAAACATTCTCTCAAAGTCTGACCTTACATTTCCAAACTTATTAAGTAATGGTAAATATCACAGTGTGTCATGAGAGAAGAATGGCAAGTTTTCTTGTTTAACATCAGTATTTGAATTAAAATTTCTTGGTGACAAAATCCCATCTGAAATTTCATGAGCAAGAGGCTGCTATTCTGGTGACCTTTTCCTATTTTCTTTTAGATCCATTATGTCACTTTAATCCCTACTTTAGCAGATAAGAACAAGGAGAAAAAATGGTGAAACTAAACATAAAATAAATCGTATCTGTTCCATTATTACTTTTAAAATTAAATTCTGGTTCTGATACTCTACCAAAACCATCTGCACCATTTTGCCTTATTTGTTAGATGTGTTTAGGCCTTTCTTTATAAAAAGTAACTTTATATATTAATATCTTTAAAACAAAAAATATTTTTATAGTTTTTCACTTAGAGGTAATTTTTATGGTATGTCTATGTGAGGATCTCTAAGTTTATTCTGCTGTGAATTCATGAGCTTTTTGTATGTATAAATCAATGTTTTTAGGTTTTTTAACACTTTTTTCATGCTCTTTTGTTTCTCTGCTCTTCTTTTGAGATATCCACGGGTATGATAGTATATTTAATGATGTCCCACAGGTCTCTAAGATTCATTTTTCTTTATTTATTTCTTTACATTGTCTAAGTGGGCAATCTTAATTGACCCATTTTAAAGTTCACTAATTTTGTTGCTTGCTGAAATCTGCTGTCCAGCTCTTTTAATAATGAAAAGTACTCTAGTAAATTATTTTACTCCCTGAACTTTTCAAATTTAGAATTTCCATTTGGTCCTTGTATATAATTTATATATTTTATTGATATTCTATATTTAATAAGAAATCATTCTCCTACTTTCCATTAGTTTTTCAGATGTGGTTTGCTTTAGATCTTTGATTATATTTTAGATAGTTGATTTACAGTCTTTGTCTAGTAAGTTCAACATCCAAGCTTCAGCAGGGACAGTTTCCACTAATTGCTTTCTTCTTTTCTTATAGGCCATACTGTCTTGTTTCTTTATATGCCTCACAATTTTGTTAAAACTGAAATTTCAAGTAATATAATGTGGTAACTGTGGAAGTCAAATTATACTCCCATCTCCATAGTTTATTTTTTTGTCTTTTCTTTATTGCTGTTCAAGTAGTCTTCTGCCTTTTGCCCTGACCACTCCCCACTGCCACAATCCTCCCCACCTCCCTCCCCTGTTTCCACCCTCTCTTATTATTATCCATGTGTCTTTTATAATTGTTCTGGTAGGCCATTCATGCTTTTCCCCCCATTATACCCTCCCTTATCCCCTCTGGTCACTGTCAGCTTGTTCTCAATTTCAATGTCTTTGGTTATACTTCACTTGCTTATTGGTTTTGTCGATTAGGTTTCTGTTAAAGGTGATAACATATTCTATTTGTCTTTTACTGCCTGGCTTATTTCACTTAGCATAATGCTCCCCAACTCTATCTATTCTGTTGCAAAGGGTAGGAGATCCTTTTTTCTTCCTGCTGCATAGAATTCCATTGTGTAAGTGTACCATAGTTTTTTGATCCATTCATTTGCTGATGGGCATTTCGGTTACCTCCAGGACTTGGCTATTGTAAATTGTGCTACTATGAACATTGGGGTGCATAGGTTCCTTTGAATTGGTAGTTCAGGGTTCTTAGGATATAATACTAGCAGTGGAATTGCTGGGTCAAAAGTCAGTCTAATTTTTAGTTTAATGAGGAAATTCCATACTGTTTTCCATAGTGGTTGCACCAGTGTGCAATCTCACCAACAGCACACTAGGGTTCCCTTTTTTCCCACAACCTCTCCAACACTTGTTTGTTGCTTTGTTTATGATGGCCATTCTGACTGGTGTGAAGTGGTATCTCATTGTGGTTTTAATTTGCATCTCTCTGATGGCTAGCAATACTTAGAATCTTTTCATATGTCTCTGGAACCTCTGTATGTCCTCCTTGGAGAAGTGTCTGTTCAAGGCCTTTGAGCACTTTTTAGTTGGATTGCTTGTCTTCTTAGAGTGGAATCATGTGAGTTCTTTATATATTTTGGAGATCAAACCCTTGTCCAAGGGATTATGGGCAACTATGTTTTCCCATACAGCTAATTCTCTTTTCATTTCAATGCTGTTTTGTTTAGTCGTTCAGAAGCTTTTAATTTTGATAAGATCCCATTTGTTTATTCTTTCCTTTATGTCCCTTGCTCTAAGGGACATATCAGTGAAAATGTTGCTGCGTGGAATATCTGAGATTTTCCTGAGTATGTTCTCCTCTAGGACTTTAATGGTGTCATGGCTTATATTTAAGTCTTTTATCCACCCTAAATTTATTTTTGTGTATGGTGTAAGTTGGTAGTCAAATTGCATTCTTTTTGCATGTAGCTGTCCAGCTCTCCCAACACCATTTGTTGAAGAGGCTATTTTTACTCCATTTTATGTTGCTGCCCCCTTTGCCAAATATTAATTGGCCATAGAGACTTGGGTTTATTTCTGGGCTCTCTATTCCCTTCCAATGGTCCATATGTCTGTTCTTATGCCAGTATCAGGCTGTTTTGATTATAGCGGCCTTATAACATAGTTTGATATCAAGTATTGTGAGCCCTCCTACTTTACACTTCTTTCTCAAAATTGCTTCAGCTATGCAGGGTCATTTATGGTTCCATATAAACTTTTGAAGTGTTTGTTCTATGTCTGTGAAATATGCCATTGGTATTTTAATAGGTATTCCATAGAATCTATAAATTGGTTTGGGCACTGTGGACATTTTGATGATGTTAATTCTTCCAATCTATGAACATTGTATATATTTCTATTTGTTTGTGTCTTCCTTAATTTCTTTCTTTAGTGTTGTGTAGTTTTCTGAGTACAGGTCTTTTACCTCCTTGGTTAGGTTTATTCCAAGGTATATTTTTTATTGCTATACCAAATTGGATTTTCTTCCTGCTTTCTGTTTCTGATGTTTCATTGTTGGTATAAAAAATACCTTTGACTTCTGAATATTGACTTTGTATACCACTGTTTGGCCAAATTAATTTATTAGGTTGAGCAGTTTTTTGGTGGAGTCTATAGGATTTTCTATGTACACTATCATGTCATCTGCAAACATGACAGTTTTGTTTCTTCTTTTCCAATTCAAACGCCTTTTATTTCCTTTCCTTGTATGATTGCAGTGGCTAGGACTTCCAATAGTATGTTGAATAGAAGTGGTGAACATTGACAACCTTATCTTGTTCCTGATCTTCATGGGAAAGTTTTAAGTTTTGCCCATTGAGCATGATGTTGGCTGTAGGTCTTTTGTATACGGCCTTTATTTTGTTGAAGAATGCTCCCTTTCTTCCCACTTTTGTTGAGTGTTTTAATCACAAGTGGGCGCTGTAACTTATCAAATGTTTTTTCTACATTTATTGATATGATCATGTAATTTTTTTGTCTTTGCTTTTCTTTATGCGATGTATTACATTTTTTGATTTGTGAATACTGTACCATCCTTGCATCCCTGGAATGAATCCCACTTGGTCATGGTGTATGGTCTTTTTAATGTATTGCTGGGTGCAGTTTGCCAATATTTGGGGTTTTTTTTTTTTTTGAAGATTTTGGCATCTATGTTTGTCAGTGATATTGGCCTGAAGTTTTGTTTCTTTGTTGTGTCTTTAACTGGTTTTGGGATTAGGATGATGCTGTCTTCATAAAAAGAGTTTGGGAGTTTTCCATCTTTTTGGATTTTTTGAAATAATCTGTGAAGGATAGGGGTTAGTTCTTCCTTAAATGCTTTGTAGAATTCTCCTGTGAAACCATCTGGTCCAGGGCTTTTGTGTGTTGGGAATTTTTTTATTACTGCTTCAATTTCATGTTCTGTTATTGGTCTGTTCAAGCTCTCTGCTTCTTCACTGAGTTTTAGAATATTATATTTTTTAGAAATTTGTCCATTTCACTTAGATTTTCAAATTTCTTGGCATATAGTTCTTCGTAATAATTTCTTACAATCCTTTGTATTTCTGTGGTATCAGTTGTAATCTTTTCTCTTTCATTTCTGATTGTGTTTATTTGGGTCCCCTCTCTTTTTTTCTTGATGAGTCTGCTTAAAGGCTTGTCAATTTTGCTTAAAAGGCTTAAAAGTCTGCTTAAAGGCTTGTTGATTTTCTTTATCTTTTTAAAGAACAAGCTCCTGAATTTATTGATTTGTAGAATTGTGCTTTTAGTCTCTATGTCATTTAATTCTTCTCTGATCTTGGTTATTTCCTTCCTTCTCCTTGCTCTAGGCTGTCTTTGTTGTTCTTCTTTGAGCTCTTGTAGGTGTAGGGTTAGGTTGTTTGTTTGAAATGTTTCTTGTTTAGGTAGGCCTGTATCATTATGAACTTCCCTCTCAGGACTGACTTAGCTGTGTCCCATAAATTTTGGACTGTTATGTGTTCATTTTCATTTGTTTCCAGAATTTTTAAAATTTCTTCTCTAATTTCATTCTTGACCCATTCATTTTTTAATTGCATGCTATTCAATCTCCTTGATTTTGAGTGTTTTGAATTTTTTTCCCTGAAGTTGGTTGCTAGTTTCAGTCCCTTGTGGTCAGAGAAAATGTTTGATATAATTTCAATTTTCTTGAATTATTTGAGGCTTGTTTTGTGTCCTATCATGTGGTCTAACTTTGAAAATGTTCCAGATGCATTTGAAAAGAATGCGTATTTTGCTTCTTTGGGATGAAAGTCTCTCTCTCTATAGATATCAGTTAAGTCCATTTCCTCTAGGGCATTGTTCAATGCCACAATATCTTTGTTGATATTTTGTTTGAAAGATCTGTCCATTTTTGACAGTGGGGTATTAAAATTCCCTACTGTAATTGTGTTGATGTCAATATCTTTCTTGAAGTCCTCTAAGATTTTCGTTATGTATTGGGGGTGCTCCTATTTTGGGTGCATGTATATTCACAATGTTTATGTCTTCTTGGTGGATTCTTCCTTTGAGTATTATGAAGTGACCTTCTGGGTCTCTTTTTCCCGCCCTTTTTTTGAAGTCTACTTTCTCTGATATGAGTGTTGCTACCCTGGCTTTTTTTTTTCCTGTCTGTTTGCTTGGAAAATTTGTTTCAGCCCTTCACTTTTAGTCTGTGTAGGTCTTTTGTCCTGAGGTGGGTCTCTTGTAGGCAGCGTATGTGTGGGTCATGCTTCTTATCCATTCAGCTATTCTATGTCTTTTGATTGGAGCATTTAATCCATTTACATTTAAGGTTATTATTGATAGGTACTTATTCATTTCCTTTTCCATACCTGCGTTCCTCTCTGTCTCTCTCTTCTCCTTTTCCTTACATCAGTCCCTTTAGCACGTTTTGCAGACCTGGTTTGGTTCTAGACTTCTTTTGTCTGGGAAGCTCCTTATTTGGCCTTCTATCTTGATTGAGAGCCTTGCTGGGTAAAGTAGCCCTGGTTGCAGGCCTCTGGTTCTCATTACTTGGAATATTTCTTGCCATTCTCTTTTGCCTTGGAGCGTTTCCATTGGAAAGTCAGCTGTTAACCTTATTGGGGCTCCCTTGTATGTTGCTTCCTGTTTCTCCCTTGCTGCCTTTAAGATTCTGTCTTTGTGTTGGAATTTTGCCACTTTAATTATGATGTGTCTTGAAGTGGGCCTGTTTAGGTTTCTCTTGATTGGGATGCTCTGTGTTTCCTGGATTTGTATGGCTTTTCCTATCATTAAATTAGAGAAGTTCTCCATCATTACTTTTTCAAACAGGTTTTTTATCCCTTTCTCTTCTTCTTCTTCTGGTATCCTATTATACTAATATTGTTTTATTTTTTGTTGTCTTGCAGTTCCCTTACCACCTGTTCATTCTTTCTGAGTTTCTTTTCCTTTTCTTGCTCTATCTGGTTGTGTTTTTATACCTTGTTCTCCAACTCACTGATTTGATTCTCTGCTTCATCCAGCCTACTTATAATTCCTTCTAATTTGCTTTTTATTTCTGTTATTTTATTGTTCATTTCTCCCCAGTTTTTTTTACAGTTTCTATTTCCTTTTTCATGCTGATGTCATTTTCACTCAGTTCCTTGTAATTGTCTGTGAGTTCCTTGAACATCTTTATAATCATTATTTTGAACTATATATCCAATAGTTGGTCACCCCCATTTCATTTAGCTATTTTACTCGGGAGTCTTCCTTCTTTTGACTGCATGTTCTTTTTTGTCTCCCCATTTTAGGTTACTCATTTCATTTGATTCTGTGCTTCCTGATGTTTTGCTTTGCTAGCTGTCTTTGTGGAGTGAATTTTTATGGTTGGAATTCTATGAGGTTCAATGATGTGGTCTCTTTGATCTCCTTATCTGGATGCTCTGGGTTGGTCCTTTCTTCTGTTTGTGTGGCCTCTCTTGTTGTACTTGGGTTTTTACCTTTTGGAGGTTCCTTTGTTGGTGGGTTTTCTCTTCCAGCAGGTATACTGATGCTCTCAGCTCCCACCTATTCTTGTATGTGATCAGTGGCAGGGGGCAGGCAAAATGGATTAAGACAGCATAAGAGTATTTTATGGGATTTAAATTACCAGCAGGTAGAGAAGAGAAAGCAGATTCCTTGGATAAGTATAGCATGAAGTATGATACTTCCCCTGACTAGCTACTTTTTATAAAAGGTGAAAGAGAGATAAGACTCTTGTTATAGGGGAGGAGTATTGTGAGCTGAATCCAGAAAACAGAGCACCTGTGCAAGGTTAGATGATAAAATATAGTGAGATTAAACAATAGAAAGGAGGTGTAGTGTGTGAGAGAATAGAGTGAACCACAACAATAATACTGCTCAGGATTAAAGTGAAGTGGCCTAAGATCCATGGAGGGTATGTACAATTGTGTGGAACAACAATTATTGACAATTGTACTGGAACAACAATAATATGACAAGAAATATATGATTTGGATAACCAGCATAGAAAGTACCTGATCAAAAGTTATGTGTTATTAGAATATGAGTGAAGTAAAAGAAGGAAAATTAAAATACAATATAGAGAGAATAAGGAAAACCAGTCAAACAATGCAATTAAACAGAGAATTGCAAATAAAAGGAGAAAAACTAAAGGAAGAGAAATAAAAAAAAATTACTAAAATAAAAGTGGTAAAATTAATGACAAGATAATAATAATACACATAAACTACAGAATGCCAGATCTATGGGAAAGCAAAGTGATGTTTGTCTCAGTTTATCAGTTTTGCGGGTTAGCCTTGTGCTCCCCCTTTTGATCTGTCTCTGGACCCTTCATAACTCCAAGTCTTATGTCTCATTTGGGGGAAGAAAAAAAGGAAAAACAAAAGAGAGAGAATCCAAAAAGAAAAAAAATAAGCCTCCTGTTGACTTTAAACCTGTTCAGGGAGTTCTGGTCTTCCTAGATGCCACAGGGAGAGGGGGGCTGGGCTTTGCTTTTCTCCATTCCTATGGTATTGAGAGGATGGGGACCAAGCCTGGGTCACAATATTCATAGTTTCCTGGCCTCTGACCCAGGTCTTCCGTGAGCTGCCAGTATCAAATCAGCTCCTCAGCTGCTCACAGCTTGAGGCAATCTTGGGTGTGGAGCCCAAGACAAGTTGGGAGCGCAGTTCTGCTCAGCTCTGAAGTGTTTGGGTGCAAGCAGCTGAAATCACCCTCGGGGAAAGTCAGCCACTGCTGGAGAGTTCCTTACAAAGCAGCTCCCTGCAGTTCTTTACAAGCGCCTGCTGTTCACACAGCCCAACTTTCCAACCAGTCTGCAGACTATCAGAGTCAGGGTCTGACACAGCCCAACTCCTCCCAATAAGTCCAGGTGTTGCCTGGCACCCCAATTTCTCTGGTGCTGGCATCCACAGTCCCAGTGAATATATACTACCTCTGTATCTCCCACTTTGTCTCTATTCCCCCCAGCAACTTCCAGCATCCAGGAACCTCCTAGTGCCAGGCTGCCCTCCTTGCTCTGGTAGGAGAGCGAGCTGGTGATCTAACTCTCTTCCCCGTATCCTGTGGCAGGCAGGCACTGGGCTGGGAGCTGCAGCAGCCTTGGTCCTGGTGCAGATCCCAGGGACCTTACCGTTCCAGCACAATCTCCTCACCGTCTGTTTTTCAATGTCCTCTACTATGAGCTGGGATTCTGTTGGCAGTTCTCTCTGTTCCTCAGAAGCTCAGCTAGGTGTTCCAGCTGAACACAGGGAGAACTGGGCTCTGCTCCCACCTACCTTGCCACCATCTTCTGCAGATCCTGTTATTCTGTAGCAAATTTTCTGAACTAATTTTCTGAACTCTGTATTGTTTTTATGTATAGCCACTGAAATCTCTGCTTAGTTAGTTTAGTGGTCATTTAATGGTTAGTCAGAGATTTCCTTAGATGCCTGGGACTAATAAGTCTATAAGTCTTTGCTAAGGAGGTCTGTGCATGTGTTAAAGCATATCCTTGATACTCTGTCAGACTGCTTTTACTTCCTGCTTTCCCACTGCCTCTACATCAGCCAGATGAAAGGTTAGGGCCTTCTTGTATCTTTCCTAAGAATATTTAGAGCCCTGAGCATGCATACAACCCTACACATGAATGTGGCTTTCTAGATTACTGAGAATAGGTCAAAACTTTTCAAAATCCTCTATGAACAACTCATTCCCAAGCTTTTCCTTTCGGGTGGTCTATTCTTTGATCCATCTGTTTTCCATCACCTCGGCCACTCACAATGTTTAAATATTGTCAGTTTTGTTTTTTTTAAAAAAATAAAGAGGCTGTTTTAGGCTTGGAGAGCTCCATCTCTGATCAACTAGAGTCTTGTTAGTGAGATCTTCACAGAACTACCAGATGGGTAAAATAATGACAGTTTTCTGGGAATGTGTCTTTAAAGGCATTTCAACCCTCCGATTTCCCTGCACTGGTTAGCAGTAGTTGGTTTCACTCTGATTGTTTTCGAGGCTACTTGTGTAGCTGGGGAGGGGGAATGGTAATAGGGAAAGTTAAAATAACATGAAGTTCAGTTTTCTTGGACAAATGCTCTCCAGATTTCTACAAGTCCTCAACTTTCAGAGTTATGAAAAAGTGATTCCTATAGTTTCTGCCAATGTTCTCTTGCTTTTATAGAGGAAATAATTTTCTGAGATTTTTACTCTGCAATCTTTACTGATATCATTATTTTTCCCAAGAGATGTTCTTCAAATAAAAATAAATACTTCATATTTTTTTCAAGTCATTCTAAGTTAAAATACCTAAATTGCATCCTTATTTTAAGCTGACTGATGTTATGTTTTTGCCTAAAATTCAGAAACTGAATTAAAATTTTCCTCAAATTCCACTATTAGTTAGTGGCCTAGGTAAATGTAATTTATGTTTTCCTTGGTAAAGATTTTTTAAAAACACAATAATTACAAAACATTATTTCTCTGGCTGTACTCAGACTTTAAAATTTTAGACTGCTATAAAATTCTAGTAACCAGTTTCATAATATTACAGGGGATGTCTTTCCTAGACTTCTACAGCCATTCTGGTGAGTGAGAAAGCAATTGCAATGCACAGGGAAGTTTTCAGCTCCATTGTTTTTCAGCTAAGGCAGAGACTGAGTCTGATTTCTGATGTGTCTACAACATCATATTCTTCAAAAAGCAGGCACCAAGGAGATGTGCCCTTGACTGCCCAGGCAGAATTGCACTTACATTCTGTAATGTAGTTTGGCAGTCTTTAACAAGGGCAATGCATAATACTGTGAGGAAAATCTTCTACGATATAGCCCCTGTTCACACACATAAACAATCTCAACAATATCTGGCAACACAGTGATACATTTCTTATGATTGATACATTTACATTAATACATCATTATCAGCCTAATTTAATTGTTTATATTAGAGCTCACCCTTGATGTACATTCTATGGGTTTGACATATGTATTATGACAAATATCCACTATTGTAGTATCATGGAGAATAGTTTCACTGCCCTAAAAATCCTCTTTTTGCTACCTATTCATCCTTCTATTCCACCTTATTACTGAATGTTACTAATCATTTTACAGTCTCCATTGTTTTGCCTCATCCTGAATGTCAAATAATTATACTGTATGTAGCTTTTTCAGATTGGTTCCTCTTACTTAGTAATATGCATTTAATATTTTTCTATGTCTTTTTATGGTTTCATAGCACATTTTGCTTTAGGTTGAATACTACTCCATTTTTTGAATGTGTAACAATGTATTTACCTACTCACTCACTGAAGGACATCTTGGTTGTTTCCAAGTTTGGGCAATTATGAATAAAACTGTTATAAATATTTACGTGCAGATCTAGTGTACATATAATTTTTTAAATTCATATGGGTAAATTCCAAGGAGCATGATTGCTGGATCATATAGTAAGGGTATGTTTAGTTTTGCAAGAAACTGGTAAACTGTCTTCCAAAGTGACTATTACATGTTGCATTCCCATAAGCAATAAATGTGAGTTCTTTCTGCTCTACATCTCTACAGCACTTGGTATGGTCAGTGTTCTAGATTTTTTCAATTACCATGAATGTGCAATGGTATATCATTGTTTTAATTTTCAATCTCCTAATTACATCTTCTTTAAAAAGATTTTATTTATTTATTTTTAGAGAGAGAAGAGAGGGAGAAGGAGAGAAACATAGATGTGAGACAGAAACATCTATCAGTTGTCTTTTGCACACCCACAATCAGGGACCAGGCCTGACACCTAGGCATGTAGCCTGATTGGAATTAAACTGGCAACATTTTTGTTTATGGCGTGACACAACCCACTGAGTCACACCAGTCAGGGTAGACATCTTTTATAGGCTAACATGTTATTTGTATATCTTCTTCCCTTTTTTAATCCTCACCTCAGGACTTTTTTTTCATTGTCTTTAGAGAGAAAGAGGAAGCTAGATGGAAAGACATTGATACATCAGAGAAACATCAATTGATTGTCTCTTGTACACGCCCAGACTAAAGATAAAACTCACAACCTAGGTACATGCCCCAACCAGGAAGCGAACCCACAGCCTTTCAGTTATGAGATGATGTTCCAACCAACTGAACCACACCAGTCAGAGCTACTTGTATATCTTCTTTGATAAAATTTCTATTCAGGTCTTCTGGCCATTTAAAAATCAGCTTGTTCATATTCTTATTGTTCAGTTTCAAGAGTTCTTTGTATGTTTTGGATAAGTCCTTTTCAAATGTATCTTTAGCAAGTAGTTTCCTCCAGTCTATGGCTTGCCTTTTTCATTCTCTTCATATTGTCTTTCTTTTAGCAGGATTTTTTAATTTTATTGAAAGTCAGCTTATCAATTATTTCTTCCGTGGATCATGCCTTTGGTGTTTATATCTAAAATGTTATTGTTATATCTAAGGTCATCTAGGTTTTCTGCTATCCTATCTTCTAGGAATTTTATACTTTTGTGCTTTGCATTTAGGTCTATAAACAATTCTGAATTAATTTTATAAATGATATGAGGTCTGTGTCTAGATTATTATTTTATTTTATTTACTTTTAAAGAGAGGGGAAGGGAGGGAGAAAAAGAGGGAGAAAAACATCAATTTGTGGTTGCTTCTCTTGCGTTCCCTACTGGCTCACAATCTGGGCATGTGCCCTGACTGGGAATCAAATCCAGGACCCTTTGGTTCTCAGGCCGGTGCTCAATCCGCTGAGCCATACCAGCTGGGGCTAATTTATTTATTTATTTATTTATTTATGTATTTTGCCTATGGATGTTCAGTTTCTTCAGCATCATTTGTTGTAAAGAAAATCTTTGCTCCACTGTATTGCTTTTGCTCCTTTATCAAAAACAGTTGACTATGGTAATATGGACAAATTTCTGGTGTCTGTAGTCTGTTTCATTGATTTCACTGTGTTGGATTTATAGATCCTTCTTGGAATAACAGACACTTTTACAATATTGAGTATTTTATTTTTGAACATACATATGTCTACATTTATTTAATTCTTTGATTTCTTTCATCAAATTTTTATAGTTTTCCTCATATAGATTTGTACATATTTTGTTAGACTTATACCTAAATGTTTCAATTTTAAGAATGCTAATGAAACTGGATTTTTTAAAAGATTCAAATTCTACTCACTCATTGCTGACATGCAGGAAATTAATTAACTTTCATATATTAGCCTTGTAAATTTTCTATAATTGCTTATTAGTTCCAAGAATTTTTTGATTGATTCTTTCAGATTTACTGCATAGACAATTTTGTCATCTGCAAAGAAAAAGTTTTCTTTGTTTCCTCCCAATTTATATGTCTTTTATTGTCTTATTAAATCAGTAAGGACTTCCTGTATAATGTTGAAAAGTAACAGTTAGAGGGAACATCCTTGCCTTGTTCCTGATCTTAGTGGGAAAGCTTTCAGGCTCTCACTATTAAATATAATGTGAGCTATGTTTTCTTGGATTTTCTTTATCAAGTTATGGAAATTCCCTTTTTCCTAGTTTACTAATATTTTTACCATAAATGGATATTGAAATTTGTCAATGTTTTGTTCTGTATTTATTAATATAGTCATGTAAATTATGTAATTTTTCTTTTTTTAGCTTGTTGACATTATTGATTACATTAATTGATTTTCTAATGTTTAACCAGCCTTGCATATATAGGTTCAGTCTCACCTAGTAATAGTATATTATTCTTTCTATGCATTATTCAATTTTATTTGTTAATATTTTGTTGAGGATTTTTGCATCTATGTTCATAAAAGATGTTGATTTGTAGTTTTCATGTTTTTTTCCTAGTTTTAATTTTAGGTAATGCTAATCTCACATAATGATGAATTTGCATAGTAAACCTATCTGGACCTGGCGCTTTCTGTTTTAAAAGATTATCAATTATTTATTCAATTTTTAAAATAGATACAGGTCAATTCATATTGAACTATTCTGTTAATTTTGACAGAGTATGTCTTTCAAGGAATTGGTACATTCATCTAGGTTATTAAATGTTTAGATGTAGAGTTGTTTGTATTTTTTCTTGATTACCCTTTTAATGTTCATAGGATTTATAGTGATATATTTTCTTTCATTTCTGATATCAGTGATTTTATATTTTCTTTTTTTTCCCCTTAGTTAGCCTGGCTAGAAGATTATCAATTTAATTGAACTTGTTGAAGGAACAGTTTTTGTTTTGTTGACTTTCTCTATTAATTTTGTTTTCAGTTTCATTAATTTGATTTCTAAATTTATTTACTTATTTTTATTTAATGCTATGAGTTTTCCTTTAAACCCTGCTTTTACTGCATTACTTAATTCAAAATATTTAAAAATTTCTTTTGAGATTTCTTCTTTGATCCATGTATTATTTAGATAATGTTTAATTTCTATTCTTTTAAATTTGTTAGGATATGTTTTATGACCTGGCATGATATCTATTTTGGTAAATGTTTCATATGAGTTTGAGTATTGTTGGATGAAATAGTTTATAGATATCAGTTGTTCCCAGTTGCTCGATGGTGCTATTGAGTTCAAATCTGTCCTTATTTTTGCCTGCAGCATCTGTCCTTTTCTGATAAAGGAATGTTAGACTCCAAATATAGTAGAGGATTCTGTATTTCTCTTTGGAGTTCTACCAGTTTTTGCCATGTGTATTTTGACTCCCTGTCATTTGCGCAAACACATTAAGAATTATGATTTCTTGGGGTATGATCCCATTTATCATTATGCAATGCTCTTTTTATCCCTGATAATAATTTTTTCCTCTGAAGTCCACCTATCTGAAATTAATATAGCTACCTCTGCATTGTTTTGGTTAGTGAGAGTATAGTATAAATTTCTTCATCTTTTTAATTTTAATCTGCATGTAACTTTATATTTAAAGTAGATTTTTATATACAACATATAGTTAGAAATTGTCTTTTGACCCACTTTGAAAATTGCTGTCATTTAGTTGGTTTGTTTAGATAACTGACATTTAAGGTATTTATTGATACAGTTAGATTAATATCTATTATGTTTTTTCATTTTATTTGTTGTTCTTGTTCTTTGCTCCAATTTTAGTCTTTAGCACTTTTCTATTTGTGATTTTTACTGTGTTTTTATATATTTTACTGTTTTCTTCTCTCTGAGCATGTTAATGCTCAGTTTTCAATTTTACTTTTGAAAACTTTGTTATTGGTTGCTCTAAAGTTTGCAATGTGCATTTAAAATTAATCCAAGTTCACTTTCAAATAACACTATACCACTCATCGGTAGTGCAAGTATCTTACAGAAATAAAATATTCTCAAGTTCTCTCTGTCATTCCTAAAATATTGTAATTCATCTAATTTTTCCATAAAATATATTGTTGCTATTATTACATGGCCCAAAATGTTATCAAATAAGAAAAGTAAAAAAAATTACTCCACTTTCACTTACTCATTCTCCATGGTTGTTAATTTATACAGATCTACATTCCTAATCTATATCATCTTCTTTCTCTCTGAAGAGTTTCTTTAAAGATTTTTTTGCAAGGCAGGTTTATTAGCAACAAGTTCTCTCAAGTTTTGTTTGTTTGAGAAAGTCTTTAGTTCTCTTTTACTTTTGAAATATAATTTGCCATGCTATAGAATTCTAGGTTGTTTTTTTTTCTCAGTACTTTAAAAGATTTTACTCCATTCTGTTCTTGCTTGCATGGTTTTTGAGAAGTCAGATGTAATCCTTTGCTCCTCTATAAGAAATGTGATTTTTACTCTTGTTTGTGTCAAGACTTTTCTTTGCCTTAAATTTTTTTACAGTTTGAATTAGACATGCCTAGATTTAGTTGTTATTTGCACTTATTCTGCTTTTTGTCTGAGCTTCCTGGATCTGTAGTTTACTGTCTGAAAATTTTGGGGAAATTATCAATAATTATTCCTTCAAATGTTGCTTTCATTCCTTTCTCTTTTTTCTCATTCTGGTATGTTAAGAATATTTTATTTTATTTTTTTAAGATTTTTTTAAATTTTATTTATTTATTTTTAGAGAGGGAAGGGAGGGAGAGAGAGAGAGAAACATCAATGTGCGGTTGCTGGGGGCCATGGCCTGCAACCCAGGCATGTGTCCTGACTGAGAATCGAACCTGCGATGCTTTGCTTCACAGCCCATGCTCAATCCACTGAGCTATGCCAGCCAGGGATGTTAAGAATATTTTGTATCTTTTGTACTTGCCCCATAGTTCTTGTATATTCCATTATGTTTGGGAGGTGGGGGATTTGGCTTCTCTTTCTCTTTGTTTTTCAATTTTGGAAATTTCTGTCATCTTCTAGCTCAGAAATATTTTCTTCTGTTGTTTCACATCCACTAAAGAGTCTATCAAAGGCATTCTTCATTTCTGTTTTACAGTATTTTTAGTCTCTAGTATTTCTTTTTGATATTTCTTAGAATTTTTATTTTTGCTTATGTTACCCATCTAGTTTGTGCATGTTGTCTGTTTTACACATTAAAGGTCTGAGCATATTAACCATAGATTAATTTTTTAAAACCTCTGGTCTAATAATTCTAATTATTTTTGCCATATAAGGCTCTGGTTCTAGTTTTAAACAATTTTTATTTTAATTTACCCTGTAATTTCTTATTGCGGGTACACATAATGTAGTGGAGAAGAACTGTGGTAAATGGGCCTTTAGTAATGTAATAGTAAGGTGTGGGAGAAGGGGAAGTGCTCTATAGTTCTATGTTTAGGTCTCAGTCTTCTGGTGAGTCTGGGTCCCAGAATTGTGAACTTCACTTGTGCTTTTCCCCCTTCCCTTGAGACAGGACATCTAGAAGGTGCAAAAGTTGTGTATTTCTCATTCCCCACTTGAACTGAAGTCGCTGAATTAGTTATTTTCCTTCCCCCCAGTAGGTTAGGCTCTAATAAAACCCCAGGAAGTTTGCCTCTGGTAAAATAGTTTTTTTCTGGGCTAGATCTTTTATGGAGAACAGAATATTCTGGCATAACTCAAAAAAGATTTTTTTGTCTCCCTCTATTGGGTACTCTAGAGGATTTCCTTTGTTCTTCAGTGAGAAGACTTAGTAGAACTCTTGGAGGTAACATTCACAAGTGTGTGCCTTCCTTCACATACCTGTGCACTGAAAGCCTTCCACTTTCAGAGTTGTCCACACTGAATCTCCAGCAATTCATCAATGATAGTTGAGGTTTTGCCATTCTAACACTGATTTCATGGATGTTTCTGCTTCTGGGATTTTGCTTTGGTAAGTTGTATATTTTCTCTGTGTTCACCTCTCTATTGTTCCAAGTTTGGGGACAGCAATTAGCCACGTGATCCCACTTTTCTGATAGATCTAATAATAGTTGTTCATTTTATTAATTCAGTTTTTTACTTGTTGTGATAGGGTAGCAACTTCTAACCTCTTTTCAGTTTGGCATAAACAGGAAACTTGAAGACTTCCAGATGGTTTTAATAGAATATATTTTCAATTTATGAATTTTCTCTTTTGTTTTTATCTTTCATTCATAGACAGTATTTTATTTTCTATCCCATGTTTTCTTTTATAATCACTATCTTACTATTATATAAAAGAAAAGTATGCTTTTCAGTCATTCCATGTTTTATTATGACTACTCGAAGGTATACAAATCTCTAGATACTGCATGAATTAATCATTCAAATTATTATTGACAATCAAACATTTTTAAATCAAGGCTCTATGGGGTTTCATGTCTTTTAAAATCTTATAAATTCATATTTATGTTAGGGTGGAAGAGTGTTAATAGAAACTATGTATTGTGGTCTATGTTGGGATGTTATAAATTAAGATAAACTATAGAGTAGGCAGCATGAGTAATTTTTATTTCACAACATTGGATTGCTAGTAAAGAATTAAGAAATTACTTGAGTCCCTCCTTTCAGCTGTGTCTGAAGATCCAGGGTAGACTTAAAGTCCACATTAGGATAGAACCATCTATTTTAAAAAAATACTATTGGCAATGGTATATTCAGATTTATACTGGTATATTTAAAATGGTATATTTAAATATATTATTTAAAAATTTGCAAAACTTTTATATTTATTATATTAAAAAAACATACCTCCAAGTGAAAGAGTATAATGTACTAAACAGTCATTTGTCAACACTTTGATCACATTTTTTGTTTATTTTTAAGAAATCTAATTACTGGGTAATAAATCTTTATACTAGCTACATGGTTTATGATTATTTGCTGTCTAAAAAATTGCAGGAACACTTACTTTATGTATAGATGGTAGATTACTAAAATTTACATTTAATGCTAAGTCACATGTAAATTTTAACATATACTATAAAAGGAGTTTTAAAAATAAAGGGACACTTTAAATAAAAACACCTTCGAATTTTAATTCATTCATTTATATTAATAAGTGTTTATATATGTACATAGAAATATTTGAATTAATGTGATATTAAACTGTTTTAATATGGCAATAATTAGTTATTAATCTACATGTAAGTAAAATATTAAGAAATATAATTTCAGGTTGGAGCTGCTGCCCCCGCAGGTGGTTCCTGTCCCTTTCCAGGGACCAAGTACACGCTGAGAACGTGGGATCCTTGGGTCAGGGCACTGGTGTCAAGGCCCCGGGAGTCTCCAGGTCCAAGGGCAGAGGCCACCCACGGCCAGAGGTACAGCTGGGCAGACGCCCCCAAGGGGTCCCGTGGCAGCTGTGGGCCAGCAGCAGTTGTTCCCAACATGCTTCTCCAGAGAAGGATTTGAAACCTTGGCCACAAAAACCACCCCCATTTCCTCAGCCGCCCCAGCAACAGGCGGTGGCCCGCTTTTCATCGGCCAGGCCCCGTGCTGGCACGTTTTGATTGACCACTGTGCCTCCCAGCCCCACTCCCGCACTTGCTGCGGACTCGATTTTGTCAGTAGAGGAGGAAGGAGGAAGTTGTTGAGACGGGGAGGTGGTGGCAGCTAGGTCCTCCATGCTTGTTGGCTTTGTTCTTTCCCTGCCTCGCCTTGTCTCTCCCCGTAAGGGGGTAAGGGGAAGGGGCTTCCTTGCTGAGCAGGAGCCGCAGCAACAGCCCGAGCTTGAAGTTGCTAGGGCTTCCCTCTGAAACTTGGGTGCTGAGGAGACTCAGATGTTGGCCTCGGCTCATAAACTGGACTCAGCAGATTGGCCCATGAAAACTTTTGAGACAAAGGAAAGGATCTGTCAGAAAGCAACATCTTTTCTCCTGGCCTTGGCAACAAGGAAGAGGACAGAGAGTGGGAATCCTGCAATCTGAAAAGGAGACCTAAAGGTGGCAAAGAAGCTGAAGATGGGTGGTAGAGAGAGGTATAACATCCCAGCGCCTAAATCTAGAAATAGTAACCCACAACAACTTAATAGAAGACCAAGGATCAAAATTCCCAGATGAAGATTGTTCGTAAGAAAAAAGAAAGAGGACATACTTACAACACATTAGCAGCTACATGGGGGGAAGAAAAAAATTTCCCTAATAATCAAAATTGGAACTCTGGCTTATGAAGTCCCAGCTTACTTTTTAAGTCTCAATTTAACCAGAACTATGCTGGAGCCAAATTCAGTGAGCTGTCACCAAGCGTACTTCCTAACCCACCAAGCCACTGGGTTCCTGTCTCCTTTAACCCTTCTGACAAAGAAATAATGGCATTTCAACAACCTTACCTGAAGTCCAGGTATAAAGTAAGATAAAGTACTAATGTTTAAATTTAGTAATAAGGGTAATTGTCAATTGTTTCATACCAAATTCACTAGGGTATTAATGTCTGTAAAACTGCTAATTAATATAGAAGACAATTAGACTTCATCTGATTTTGTGTTGTGCTCCGTGATATGTAATGGTAGTATCAGTGCCACTTAAAATAACTAAATTACTGATAACTCTACTTTTTATCAAGTGTTCTCAATTGAGTAACTCCTAGGTGAAACCACTGGAGTTTAAATTTGGGAGATGGTAAAGGAATCAACTTTTTTCTGTTGCTTTTTGGATAAAATGCTGATTTAAGACTAGCAAGTCAGATTTACTTGTTGAAAGCTAGTGAATCTGATTATAAGCATCTTGTTAAGACAGGAAATGAGAATTAGTTGAGTATTGAAAGTTTTGTGTCCTAGAAACACCTAAACCAGTAATATGCCAACAATCTGATGTACTGCTGGAAAAAAATGTGAATTTTCCTTTGGGAATACTTGCAGTTTAGTAATCTGATTGGTGGTGAATGTGGAAGGGGCACTAGGAGCAATTTGGAATGAACAGTGTTTCTCATGTGCAGTGGATAGGTGACAGCAAAAAAAAGTGCCAAAACCATTTTTATAGAATAAATTGGTGGTCAGAGTAGCTTTCAAAATGCATTTTTGTTAAATCACTACACAAGCTATTCTGTGATATGGCCTCAAATCATTCCTGCAAAGCTTGCTTAAAATAGGGAGCTAAATAATGTGAAAATTTTGAGTACATAAGAAAGAGCCATGTAAATATATGTAATAGACTTGTAGCACATGTAAAATTTTGGCATTTATCCTAAAAAAATAGTGTTTTGGTATTAAAAAAATATATAATTTCAATAATATTTTATATATATACTTATATTTTAATATAGAATTTAATATATATGTGATTAAAATCTGGGCTATATGATGCTGTTTTGATAAGTTCTATACTAATGATAGTTGTAACATAGCTCAATCCAAAAATAATAATAATAAAAATATAATTACCAGAACTTCTAAAGGTTAAGGTTAATTGATATGTGACATTATTACTTAGAGACAACATTCTTTTGGAAGTGGAATGGAAATATGAATTCAAGAAGGGAAAGGACACTAACGTTTCTGTCTGATTAAGAAAAGCCAGTTCGTGTATTTTTAACCAAATCAAGGGTGATATGAACTGACTATGTATTTAGATGAGTAGCTTAATTTAGAAGAGTAATATGAAAGTTTTATTTTTAAAACTTTAATAATTACATTGTATTGACTACTGTGACATTCAGAACAATATAATTTTTATTAAATCATTTTTATTGTTATTCTATTATAGTTGTCCCAATTTCCCCCTTTTCCCACCTCTACCCATCCCACCCTTGCTCCCACAGTCAGTCCCACACTATTGTTCATGTAGGAGCTGTGGGGGTCAGGGCAGGGGAGATGGTGGGGAGAAATGGGGATGACTGTTGTTGAACAACAACAAAAAAATTTCAGGTGAAAGTTTGTTAAAGTCAGAATATATATGTACAAAGGAGTTATATAATTGAAAAAAATTCTTCTGAAAGTACAGAACCAAATTACATTAGATAAATTACAAAGGATTATTGCCTCAAATTCTCTAAGGTAAATTTACTGAAACTGTACCAAACTTTCCCCTCCCCTATTTGTCTGGGGTTTTTTTTCCAATTTCATTTGGAGTCAGTAGTATTTGGTCAATAATAATCATCAGCTTTCTTTATGTATGTCATTAGTTCATTTACTACCCAAGATGACCTGATTAATGTAATATGAAATGTAGACTGACTACTGGAGAGTTTTGAATAGCAAGAAGCTAGTTGTCATGGGCTTGTCTAAGGTAAGTTGAGGCAGATGCATTTCATTATTTAGTCCTTCTAGGGGGCTGAAGAGTAGTCAAAGAGACTGTTTTATATATCAAGCACATTTACTGATGACAATTATCAAGAATAAGATGCATTTTTATTGATAAGTATGTATAATTTTATATCAATAGCAATATTTGCAATATTATTAACTATCAGCATGAATTCTGAGTTTAACACTTTAATATATTATGTCATTTAATACTCACAAAAACCCATGAATCAGCTAATACATTTTACATCAGTCTATTTCACAACAGGGAAAATGTGTCAGAGTTATTGAGTAATGTGTATAATTTTATACCTCCAGGAAAGGGTAGAACTAGATTTGAATGCTGGAAGTTGCATGATGCCAAAGTCCTCCTATATTGCCTACTGGGGAAGTCTTACATAATGTTAGACCTTGGGCAATATATCTTAGATTACTTCTGATGTAGGAGCAAAAGTTTTATCTAGACAGCATGTAAATGTATGTTTGTTGCTGTAACAAAAGTGGTGTCTTGGAGGAGACAAAACAGAAATTACAGCTGTCAGAAAATTTATGATAAACAATAAACACAACCTAAAGATCGTTTTCTTCCCCATGCCACAATAAAGGATAATTTTGAGTACCATGCAAAGGAAAATGCTAACAAAACATGTTTTGGATAGAAACTATCTGGTTAGAAAACTTGATTTATGGCACATATTAAATAAGTGCTAAAGCAGTTCTTACTACTTGATATCAGAAACTAATGCTCAAAAATATCTACTGAATTTCATGGATCTCTTGAATGAAACCTATAGACTCATATTGTCAGGTAGATAGCTTGCTTTGGTAATGTAGTCTTTTCACAGAAAAATAGATCAAAAAGCTGCTGTATTGGTTTGACATAAAATCATCTCCATACATCCTCCCTTAAGGGCCAGGAGGCAAGATACTCTTTTGAGAATATGATAGCTCTTAATTAAGGATAGAAAGCCTTTGCATGGAATAATAGAATGGGAGAGGTGAAAGGGATCTTTCAATGTCTCCATTTTGAATGCCTTTATTTACACATTGGAAAATTTAGGTCTAGTGATTTCAAATGTTATGTACAAATGTATACATCTTACATGTAAGTTACTTTCACACTTATCTAACATGTAAGTTACTTTCTCTATTAAATTATTTTTACTGAACCATACATGATTGTTGTTGGGAACTGCCCTGACTGGTATCAGAAGCTGAAACCCCCGCCTACGCTAAGGCTAAGGGAACGCCCTTGGAACCGTAAGCCAGCAAGGAGACAAGGGCTTATCTTCCTGGCAGGAATGCTGCTTCTGCTGCTTTATTCATAACTGAACCCCCAAAAGCTTGGTCGGTTAGCCAAAGACGGGTAAGATTCCCCACGGGGGGAACGACCTAAGCCAGGCACGATCACTTTGGGAGGCCCCCCAAAAGGAGGACTTGGGGGGCTGCAGCAAAAGAGGGTGACGGACCCTCGCTCCTCGGCTTTGACATAGCCTGAGTTCTCATCGTCTGGGAGAAAATCTCCTTATTGCTTTAGTTCCTGTGCTAAGCCTGAAACAATGACAGGGTGGTGCAGCTCTGTGCTGAAAAGGGCAGATTCCCTGGGTGATCAGGCCTAAGAAAGAACATGTAAATTACTGTGAAACCTTCTTTGTTTAGAATGCTCTCAGTTGAATGAGAGGGGTCCAAGGAGGAAGTTTGTTCCTCAAAGTCTTACAGCTCTTTGACCCCCACTCAATAGACCAGCAGAGTTCCTTGTTTTCTATAGTTCCTTACTTCCCCCTGATAAGTACTGTACTTTACCTGAATTATTATGCAAAATGAGCCCAATAAAAGCAGGTATGGACGGTAAATCAGGGCCCTCCCCACTGGGGGGGGGGTGGCCATTTCGTCCCTACTTCCCCACAGAAACTAGTTTGTCTCTGTGCATGTTTGTGTTTGTTTCTCGCATGTTTTTCGGCGAGCCATCCACAGCGTTCCATGGTCACTGCTGGCCGGTGACCCACGCGCAACAGATTGTGGGAGAGCAGAGTACTTTTTTTGAAGTTATAACTTTTAATGAACTCTTCATCTTAGGTTGAGGTTGATATAGTCCACCACTTTTTACACACATGGGAGAGCAGGAAGCTGGAGCAGTCTCCATCCCTGCAAATCGTATCTGCATTTAACCCTGTGGTTTTGAAATTGTTTGATTAGACCAAAGAGTACTACATTATCAGCCTTATGTACACATACATCTGTCTTAACAGCCTTTGACTTTCTTTAGGAAGCAGGAAGCACTATAAGCTAGCAGAGATTATAAATGAATCACTGAAGGGGCCAGACAGGTAATGATTGTGAGTAAAGCAGGCTAGGTAAGGAACATAAGGAGTGTAGACAACTGGAGAACTTACACCTCCTAAACCAGTAGCAGTTACTCAGCTCCAGCTAGCTTTTGCTATATTGAAAGATAGCCTCAGTGTTATCTGTTCTTTCCATGTTTCCTAAAGAGCCAATCCAAATTTCACCATGAACTCTCCCACTGTTTAAATAATGGATAATTTTGTTAAACTGTGTAAACCAAGCACAATATATGTTAGATGTAACAAATATATCTATTAGATGCAATGTAGACCACAGGCCACTGATACATGAGTTAACAGATTTAAACATGCTAGATTCCAAGTCAAGAATCCGTTTTTCCATCAGTGAGTTCCAGAGCTGGTACCCAAGGTACATAGCTCACTGGAACTACTTGTAATCCTGCCATGTTTGTTTACCCTAAAAATGTGTTAGATTTCTGATTAACACTCTAATCTGTTGGGACTGGGACAGTGTCTTGAACTCCAGATCCTCTGGCAGACCTTCTGCAGGCATCTTCTGAGAATGACCATCTTCACACATAGCCAAAGGCACTTATTGAAAACATGCACCAAGTTAAACTCATCACTTAGAACAAAAAAGTCACTTACTTTTTTTCTGACTAGTTTTTCTCACTAAAAATTCATGCTACCTTTCAGCATCCTCCAGGTTAGACTCCTTTGAAAGTGAAATTCTTATGGATCAAGCCCCCATGCCTAAACCATATGTTAGGCAGAATATTTTGAATTACTGGTTGCATTTATTGGGAGCAGGCCTAGTCCAGATTCACAACAGCCTCAGTATTTTGTACCCTTAGCATCACAATAGTCTCTGGCTTATACCCTAATTCTACTAGTATGGGAATTTTAGAAATAGGTTGGACAAATTTAGGTATTATGCCAAGACTTCACAAGCACCAAGTAAGTGGGAATTTACATTTTTTGTTCATATTTTATGCACTTGGTGCTTTATTCAATACTTAGTTTTAATTCTCACAATAGTTTTGTGAACTATGTTTCAGCAGCTTAGCTTTACAGAAGAACTTAAAACCCAGTAATGATAAATTAAAAACTATCAAAGCCCAAACCAGAAATCAAATCTTAAATTTCATCTCATTAATTTTATACTATTGATTTCATCATTTTGACAGTTTTTCATATTATTATTTTGACTGAAGAAATTATTTTTATCACAGAATTCTAATTCTAAGATAGTCCTCATCTATGAGGTAAGAGGATAAAATAGAATGTAACTCACTAGTCCATTTTGAGGATTAATAAAGTGAGGTTAACACTATAAAGTGCTTAGAATATGCCTGACATAATTATACACACTCAATAAGCATTTGCTGACTACATACATTTATCTGCCATATGTGTTTCTTCATCTGTAATATACATCTTTATGTTGTAATGTACTTTTCTAGTGGATTTTTTCCTCATGTTGATATTTAAGAGCTTTTAAATTTTATGGATATTTACCATTTGTTTTATATGCCTTGCAAATATATTCCTCAAACTTGTCATCTGGTTTACAGTGTTGTTTATGGTGTTGTATTACTGTGACAGATTTGTTTTATTTTTAATGCTGATTGGTCTATCAATCAATTGCTTTATTAACAACATATACTTTTGCTGTAAGCATTGAAAAGCTTTCCCTTGATGAAACCAAATGGATGTTTATTCTTCATTATTTTTCAGAAAATTTGTTTTGTATATTTAAAAATTTAGTACATTTGGAATTTGTTACTTGTGTGTAGCATGATTTATTCATTCAGGTATTTAAACATTGGTCCTGGCTGCTGCCATATGGGGGTGACTCAGCACTGGAATCCCAGTAGTTGCTCTTTCAGTACTCTCATCAAAGCCTCTGTCCCCAGTCTCTCCTCAAGAGTCTCTGGTCCTCTCTGCCCTGACTCTGCTAGGGGTCTACTGTCTGTGGCTGACTCCTTAGGTTGTTAGTGTGGTCACTCTGCACTCAGCAGTCAGGCTCAAGCACCAAAAGCCAGGTCATAGTCCCTTTGGGAATCAGGGCCACTATTTCCCCTGAGGCTGCTGCTGCTGAGAGTGGAGTAGTCTGCCAGAACATGGTGGTTACTGCCCTAAGGGGGATGACTCAGCACTGGAATTCCAGTGTCTACTCTCTCAGTTCTCTCCCCAAAGCTTCTATCCCATCTCGTCTCTCCTTAGGCCTCTGTAGTCCACTCTGCCCCTGTCTTTGCTGGAGCCCAGGATAAGTAGCTATAAATGTATAGGAAAATATATTTTCCAGTGATACTTCAGACAAGGGTCTTATCTCCAAAATATATAAAAAATTCACACTACTCCAGTCCAGAAAGACAAAAAAATAATTAAAAAATAGACAAAGGGCCTGAACAGACACTTTAGCAAGCTGGACAGACAGAGGGTCAAGAGACATATAAAGGGATGCTCAGCATCACTAGCCATCAGAGAGATGCAAATTAAAACCACAATGAGATACCATTTCACGCCAGTCAGAATGGCCATCATAACCAAATCAACAAACAACAAGTGTTGGAGAGGACGTGGAGAAAAGGGAACCCTAGTACACTGTTGGTGGGAATGAGGACTGGTGCAGCCACTGTAGAAAACAATATGGAATTTTCTCAGAACACTAAAAAGGAAACTGTTTTTTGACCCAGCAATCCCACTGCTGGGATTATACTCTTAAGAATCCTGAAACACCAATCCAAAAGAACCTATGCACCCCAATGTCCATGGCACCACAAGTGCTAGAAGAAACCTAAGTGTTCATCAGTAAATAAAAAACTATGGTACATTTACACATAGAATACTATGGAGCAGAAAGAAAGAAGGAGCTCCTTCCCTTCATGACAGCATGGATGGAACTGGACAGTATTATGCTAAGTGAAATAAGCCAGGCAGTGAAAGACAAATATTATATTATCTCACCTATAAGTGGAACCTAATCAACAAAACAAACAAGCAAGCAAAATATAACCAGAGAGATTGAAATAAAGAACAAACTGACAGTAACCAGAGGGGCAGGAGTAGAGGGAAAAAGAAGGGAAACATGTATAAAGGAGATGTGGACAAAGACACACACAACACAGTAGGGAGAGGATTGAAGGTGGGAGGTGAGGTTGGGTAGGGTGGAGGAGAGTAGTGGGGGGAAATGGGGAAACTACATTTGAACAATGATAAAAAATTTAAAAATAATGTATGGATTCTTAAGCAGTAAATGGCCTTACAGTCTAATGGGAAACACAAACAAGTGGAGAGATAATTAAATGAGGTGTGATAAGTGCTATGACAAAGAAATGCAGGATTAGGTGGAAAGCCACTAGAAGGGCATCAAACACCAGCTTTGAAAGCTGGAATGTGTTTTTATAAGAATTGATGCCTAAGATGAAACTAAGAGTAAGGAGAACAGAAGAAGACTTTTAGCAGGAAAAAAGAGTATGTAGAAAGCCTCAAAGTAAAGAAGAACACCTTGCTTTAAAGGAAGTTCAATATAATTAGATCTTAGAGGGAAAAGGGGTGGGGAACAAAGAGGGATGATATTGGAAATGTAGGCAGGCACCAGATAATAGAGGACTTTGTAAGCCAAAGGGTTTTGAATCCTATCCTAAAAACAGCAGATTAACCCTAGTGTTAATAGTTTTAAGCACTATTAACATGATATGATTTACATTTTTAAAAATATCATGCTAGCTTCAGTGTAGAGAAAGGCTTAAAGAGGGAATGGTTGGGTCAATGGGGCACTCTTGTTATCCAGAAAAGATGGAGGTCGGAGGTCGGTGGTAACTTTACTGAGAAGTGAAATTACACAACATGTAACCAGGCTAGAACAATAAAGAACCTATGCACCCCTATGTTCATAACAGCGTTATTTCCAAGTGCTGGAAACAGCTTAAGCACCCATCAGTAAATGAGTGGATCAAAAAACTGGTGTATTTACACAATGTAGTAGTATGTAGCAGAAAGAAAGAACTCCTACCTTTTGTGACAGTGTGGATGGTACTGAAGAATATTATGCTAAGTGAAATAAGCCAGGGAGTTAAAGACAAATGCCATATGACCTCACCTATAAGAGAAACCTACTGAGCAAAACAAACAAATGAGCAAAATAGAACCAGAGGCAGGGAAACAAGGAACAAACTGACAGTGACCAGAGGGAAGGGGGGAAGGAGAGGAGAGAGGAAGATAAGGGTGAAAAGAAGGGGAAGGGACTAATCAAGGAATATGTATGAATGACCCATGGACATGGACAACAGTGTGGGGATTGACTGTGGGAGCAGCAGTGGGGGCTGGGCAAAGAAGAATAAAGGGGAAAAATTGGGACAACTGTAATAGAACAATAATAAAATATTTCATTTTAAAAAAGGAAGTTTACAGGAGGCCAAGGAAATGAAGATAATGAGCAAGGAAATAACAAATTCAGAGTTTGTGTGTGTGTGCAACAGGAACAGAAAGAGATGGAAGTAGAGAAAGAAGTAATATGGTGGAAACTGAGATAAATGTGGTTTAAATTTTATTTGTTTTATTAACAAGGGGTCAGCATGACAAAAGTTAAATATTGGTAGAACGGAGCCAATGGATAAGACATTGGACACACAACACGGTAGGGCATGGTTAATAAGGTGACTGCAAGGATGATGTAAAATCAAAAAATTATATGACCAGAGTGCCAGTAAAGGAATTAGCTTCAGAAAGGGACCAGACACATAATCTATTGTAACAAAGAGGAGAACAATGGGATCAGTAGGTAAAGATGCAGGTGGATTTGTAAATTTGAAGGCAGGACTTCACATTTAATTGTATCTGATTCCTCTGTAAAATAAAACTTGAGATCATCTCAGTTTATTTCGATCACTAGCTGCTAAAAAGACAAAAAGGGAAAAAGTTAAATGTGAAAACATAAAATGATTGTAAAGAATTAAGTGTCATTTTCCTTTGGAAGACAATGAATCTGAAGTATAATATAGGAATTATATTTATCTTCCCCAAAACAACCAATGGCAGCTACTAGTGTTTTATTGCATTCTTCAGATTGAATGGAAATGCATGTGTTTGAGCATCCAATAATGTTTAAGCCATCCTTTATATACAAGAACATAAACATTAAGAAGTAGGTTTTGGTCTTGGCATAGAATGACTGAATAAATAAATAAGGACATAAATTAATTTGTGATGGATCAATTGTCAAGGCAGGAAGAGGAAATCTCAGGCCATTTTTTCAAGTATTTGCCAGAACGTTATAAAAGAAAATGTAGAATCGTCCCATACACCAAAAGGTTGAGTTCAAGCCCTGGTCAAGGCACATACCTAGGTTGCAGGTTCTATTCCCAGTTGGGGAGTGTATGGGAGGCAACCAATCATTGTTTCTCTCTCACATTAATACTTCTCTTTTCTCTCCCCTCTCTCTGAAATCAATAAATATATTTTTGGGTAATGATTTAAAACAATTGATGTTATTGATGTTGATAGTGACCAGAGGGGAGAGGGGAGGGAATTTCAGGGGGAAAGGGGAAGGGTTTACAAGAACAAGTATAAAAGACACATGGACAAAAACTAGGGGGAGTGGAAATAGGAGAGAGGTGGGAGGGCTGGTGGGGATGGACTGGAATGGGAGTAAAAGACAGAAAACTGTACTTGAACAACAATTAAAATAAAAAAATAAAATTTAAAAATATGAAAAAATTGATGTTATTGACTCAAATGCACAAGTAAGATAATTCATTACATTATGCATAGAAACATGGGGCTCTAGCTAGTGTGACTCAGTTGGCTGAAGTGTTGTTCCATATACCAAAAGGTTAGGGGTTTCATTCTTAGTCAAGGCACATACCTAGGTTGTGGGTTTGATCCCTGGTCAGGGTGTTTATGGGAGGTAATAAACAGATGTTTTTCTCTCACACCAATGTTTCTCTCTCTCCCTCTGCTTCTTTCTCTAAAATCAATAAACATATTTTAAAAATTAAAAAAGAAACATGAGAATATTCAATGACATTTTTTCATGACAAATCAAAAATAAATACTTTTATAGCACTGAACATTGCTATAGCAGTGTCATATCAGTGCTGAACATTTCTCTATAAACATTGATTTCGATATATAACATAAACATATTTCAAAATATCAAAATTTAATTGGCAGAAGTTATGCTGTCAGTACTATTCATAAATGATAAAGTTTTGGGAAATAAAAGCAGATAAGGTCAAGTAACTGCCAGTAGAATATTTGTATCTCTCTCATAAGCTTTTTAAAGTTAGAGGAATGACTTCTAACATGTTTTTACCTCAAAATATATGCCTAATTTATATGTATACATTTTACTCTAAAGTGTAATGCATTTTTCTAATCTCTTTTCATTTATCCATCCTATATTCTTGAGTCAGAAAAATAGGAAAAAGTGAAAGTAAATTCACTTAAGTGCTCACACCCAAGAACCACAAGAAACTTTTCAAGGAGTAAAATAAAATTTATTAAAAGAAAAGATAGTATAAAGAGAAATCATATTCTATGGTATTAATATATTTGAGCCATGGATCTCAGGAAAGTAGCTTAAAGTATCCTTAATTTTGTCAGTTAAAAATTGAGGGGTTTGGTCTACATGATTTTGACCATTCTTTTGAGCTCATTTCACTTAAGTCAGTTAGGGTCTGTATCTCATGGTTGCAACCAAGAATTCTGAATGATGTAACCTTCCATCTACTTGCTTTCTCCTCCTGTTCAAGATTCTGATTTTTATTAACTTTTCTTTATGTCCCTTTTTATGAGCTGTTTCAAAATCATTGAGTAAGAGGTGCAATGTGACTAAAATATACTACAGTAGAATGGATCTAGCAAACCTTCCTTATTTGTCTGAAGACGATCTTCTACAAACTTCTCTTGCTTCAAGGACTTGTATTTGTTCAACTCAGTTTCTACATGGTATTTTCTGTTTCATAGTCATCATAATCTAAAGTACTCCCACACACATCATTGCACATCATGACTTCTCACAGTTATTTGTTTCAGAATTACTAAAAATAAATTAGATTTTCACTTACAGAGCTCATACCCAAATGGTACTAAAGTACCTAAATGTATTCTGCTCTGTATCATTTCATTCACTTCCACAATTCTGAATTACATTTTCTTACAGAACTTCAGTTAATACATCTTTGGGACCAATCATTTATATGCAACTTATTCCACAGCATTTTTCAGGCTCAGCTTTAGGAACGCATTCATACCCACAGTACTTACTGAGGTCAAGTCTTATAAAATATAAGACAGCCAGGTGTGTGTGGCATTGAATTACACAGAAAAGTATAAAAGCAAGCAATAGGAAGATCATTTAGCTCTTCTTTTTTTTATTTTTTTCTTTTTTTAAAATAAAAACAATGAAAGGACAGCAGATTTACCTGGCTCTTATTTATTCAACAAATTTGTTGAAATACTTCTATTATACATCCTCCCTTGAAGCCACTGATTATATGTCATTGAATAATATTTTTCAATCCACTGTCCTTTCAATGATTTTAATTAAAAAAAAGAAAAGAAAAAAACTGAGCTAAATGGCCTTCCTACTGCTTGTTTTTAAACTCTTCATTGTGTCATTCATTAGTAAAAATAGTCTCATAAACAAATTGTGTTGGAAAACCTGGACAGCTACATGCAAAAAACATGAAACACAACTACTAATTTATACCATATACAAAAATAAACTCAAGATGGATAAAAGACTTAAATGTAAATTTTGATATCATGAAAATTCTCGAGGAGAACATAGGCAGGAAAATTTCAGACATGTCCCCTAGAGCAAGGGACATAAAGGAACAAATAAACAAATGGAAATTCATCAAAATTAAACCTTCTGCAGAGCTGAAGAAAATATGAGCAAAATGAAAAGGAAACCAACTGTATAGGAAAATATATTTGTCAATGATACCTTAGACAAGGGTTTGATCATCAGAATATATAAAGAACTCACATGACTCCATTCCAGGAAGACAAAAAAATAATTAAAAATGGGCAAAGGACCTGAACAGACATTTCTCCAAGGAGGACATACAGAGGATCCAGAGACACATGAAAAGATGCTCAGCATCACTAGCCATCAGAGAGATGCAAATTAAAACCACAATGAGATACCATTTCAAGCTGGTCATTATGGCCATCATAACCAAATCAACAAACAACAAATGTTAGAGAGAACATGGAGAAAAGGGAACTCTAGTGCACTGTTGGTGAGAATGCAGATTAGTACAGCCACTGGAAAACAATATGGAATTTCCTCAGAAAACTAAAAATGGAACTGGCAATCCCAATGCTGGGATTATACTGTAAGAATCCTGAAACACCAATTCAAAAGAACCTATGCATCCCAATGTTCAAAGCAGTGCAATTTACAATTATCAAGTGTTGGAAACAGCCTAAGTGCCCATCAGTAAATGAATGGATCAAAAAACAGTGGTACATTTACACAATGGAATACTATGCAGCAGAAAAAAAAGAAGGAGCTCCTACCCTTTGTGACAGAATGGATGGAACTAAGAGCAATATGCTAACTGAAATAAGCCAGGCAGTGAAAGACAAATACCATATGATCTTACCTATATGTGGAACTTAATCAACAAAACAAACAAGCAAGCAAAATACAACCAGAGACATTGAAATAAAGAACAAACTGACAGTAACCAGTGGGGAGGTGGGAGGGAGATAACGGGGGAAAGAAGGGGAAGGGTTGTCAAAAAAAATGTATAAAGGACACATGGACAAAACCAAAAGGGGTAGGATTGAGGGTAGAGGTGGGGATGGGTTGGACAAGGAGTTGGTGGTGGAAAAATGGAGACAACTGTACTTGAACAACAGTAAATAAAGAAAAAATATTTAAATGATTAAACAAACTTCTGTCATGGAATATGCATATGTTACATATTATAAATATTATATAATTTATAATATGTATTTATAATATATAAATGATTGCATATTTATGTTTATTTATGGATATACCCATAAATGCAATTAAATATGCAATTATCTATTGGTAAAATGCTGAATAGAGACACAGAATGGTATTAGAGCTTATGTACATGTGGCACAGGGAAGGCTAGTGTGATTTAAGGAAGGCTGTCTTGAAGTAACATTTAAGATAAGAATTCAGGGATGAATGAGGATACATAAAACAAGGTAAATATAAAACAGTGTTCCAGGTAAATGAAGAGGCATAGGCAAAAGTTCTTATTATAGGAAAGATCAGAGAATGTTTGAGGACTGCATGAAATTCAATGCAGATGGTGTGCAGAGAACAGTAGGTGTGGTGTGAGTAAAAAATAGTTAATGGTGCTAATATATAATACAAAGCCTCATAAGGCCGTGTTAAGTGATCAGCCCTTATTGCAGAATGACAAAGAACTATGAAAGATTTTCACACAAGAAATGACTTGAAACATTTTCTTAAAAAATGCTTTGTGGAAAGCAATAGAGTATGAAAATAATAGATTGGGGAAAACCAGTTTGGAGGCCATTTCGGTAATCTCTGCAAGAATGTTGGTTGTAGAGAACCTGAGAGAACTGGAACCATTGAAAAAAAAATTAAGAGACAGGAGAAGACTGGATACAGAAGAAAAGAGGGTGATTGGAAGCAAGCATGAAACTCAGAATTTCACTTTGATTAATTATATGTCAGCGATACTATTTATTGTAAGAAACTGTGAAGAAGGACCAGGTTAGGGATGAGAGATAATTTACACTAGACCACACTAATTTTGAGGCATTCAAATTAAACAGCTGTTCAGAGTAGCCAGTGTGGGGATAAGAGGAAAGAACTAACTACAGAAATAAATTTGAGAAAGGCCATGTAGCAGTCACAATTTGAGTCATGGGCATGGACAACATTACTAAGTAGGGTGCATTGAGTCTGAAGAGAAAAGCCAAGGGGAAGTCTTTAAAGGGTATAACATTTGAAGTTCAATAGAAAAAGGTGAGTCACAAAAAGATGCTGATAAAGAATAGAAAGGAAGCCCTGGCTGGCATAGCTCAGTGGATTGAGCATGGGCTGTGAACCAAAGCATCTCAGGTTCGATTCCCAGTCAGGGCACATGACTGGGTTGCAGGCCATGGCCCCCAGCAACCGCACATTGATGTCTCTCTCTCTCTCTCTCTTTCTCCTTCCCTTCCCTCTCTAAAAATAAATAAATAAAATCTTTAAAAAAGAGAGAATATATTTCTTTAAAAAAAAGAGTAGAAAGGAAAGTAAATTAAAAAAATACAGGGTTAATCAAATTCGAAGGAAGAGAGTACTTCCCACAAAAAGAAATAATAATGTACAAAATTTCTGAGATTCCATATAAGAAGAATGGTATGTTGGAAGATTGAAGGAGGTTGGAGGAAGGGCAAAGAGACTAGGTAGGGGTCCAAAATCAGGCCCTGTGTATTACCTTCAATTAGGACTGAAAATCTATGAATGGAAATTAAGAGGTGGAAAAAAATTTGATAAGAAGAAGGATATGGCTAGGTAATAGATTATTATATTATCTATATAACATATATTACATATGAGGTAAATTATAAAATGCATACTGTAAACCATATATTATTTATCTATCTACATAATAGACAGATGTAATGCATACATACAAGGTCCATCTGGAAAAAAAGTCTTGTTATTATTAATATAATGAGAATGGTTTGCATGACACAGATGTAACCTGGTAGCCAAGGAGAGTGGACTGGAATGCATATGTGTGAACAATGATGACTTCACTGTACTAGTCATTGGGATGGTAGACATCATTAAGTGAGTATGTGTAATGTGTTGCTGTCACATTCAAAATTACTGAATAAGTAGAGCAATGAATATGCATCAAATTTTACATTAAGCTTGAGCATTCCTCCATGGAATCTATTCAGATGATTAAGAAGGCCTCAGATATGAGTAACTGGTGATTGGCAGCTTCATCATGACAACACACCTGCTCATGCATCACCTCTTGTGCAGTTTTTTTTGGTGAAACATCAAATCAGCCAGGTGACTCAGCTCCTCTATAGCCCAGATTTTGGGCTCTGTGACTTCTGGCTTTTCCCAAGATTAAAATCACCTTTGAAAGAGAAGAGATTTCAGACTGTTGATGAGATTCAGGAAAATGTGATGGGGGAGCTGATGGTGACTGAGGGAACTGTGGGAGGTCCCAAGGTGCCTACTTTTGAAGGGGACCGAGTTGTCAATGTCCTATGTACAATGCTTCTTGTATCTTATATCTTCTTCCATAAATGTCTCTATTTTTCAGACTGCATGGCTAAATACCTTCTGGAGAGATACACACACATACACACACATGGTAGAGAGCAAAAAAAAAGATTAGAAAGGATGTTAGGAAGATGATTAAATTTGAGGGAATATAATGCATTGCATCCTACTGTCAACACCTATGTCACTCTACAGTCATGGAAATTTCTATTTTTCTTTAAGCTTAATCCATCTTTACACTTGTTGCTAGAAAAATTGGAGTTATCACAAATTTGATGATATGAGTGAAACATGGAAAGCCTTAGAATAAAAGTTCATCTTAAATTTGGCATTAGACATTGTTAACTTATCTACTACATAGATAATAAAGGCTTAGAATACAAATACGATAACTTCACATATGTTATCATCTAAATGAACACTTAGGTTCTTTGGTGAAATGAGCTATCTAGAGAGCTGTAGCTGAGTCTTCTTCCATAAGTATTTTTTAAATGGAAAAATGATTTTATATATAAATGGTTTGATGAATGAGTATAGAGGGCTTCTGGTGCTTTTGCAAAATATTTGCTGTAAACTATTTCTTCCCAAGGATCCACATGACATGCAAATTAAATATTTTCATCTCCTTGGTTATTAACTTTAGTGACTCTTCTTAACAGCCTTAAGTAGTTTATAACATGGTAGAAGTCAAGACAGCTATACATTTATACTGGTCACATTTTGAAAACATAGTACATGTAGCACAGATTTTTTGGTCTAAAAGTTATGACCATTTACTGTTAGCAGGTCATCAAATTGGGCAAACATCAATGTTTGTTACTAGCACATTTCAAAAAGTAGCATTACAATGCTACCTCTAAGACTGTTCCTTTTCATGCTTTGTTTCATATAAATTTAACATGGGCCTCAAAGCAATGCTGGCAAACCGATGAGATTCTACTATTCTGCAGAATTGACTCAGAGGAAATGAATCATTTTTGAACTATGAAGAATATTTTCAGTTCTTATCCAAGAAAGGAAACAAAGCTAGGATGCTTAAGAAATAGTGAAAATAAAAGGTTATAACTTTTATGCTTATAAAGCCAGATTTTATTACTTTTGGACAACAAATTCTTTCCTTTTGTACTCCTACAGTTTCGTGGAACCAGTATGGGAGTATTTTAGAGAAGCATATCTGACTAATTCTGATCTCAGGTTGTTTGAGTTCAGTTGAGGCATCTGCCAAGTAAACTGGTCCCAGTCCTGTGCCTTAAAGCCAGAGCTTGAGTCAATTTTCCTTCAGGAGCCAGCCAGGGTTTGAATAACTGGAGAGGTGAGTCTGAGCCTAATTTCTTTCTTGCTTTTTTTAATACTATTACTTCATTTATTTTAGTGGCCACATTTTCCACATTTTTTTAATTCCTGAAATTGAGTCCCAACTTATACAGATGGGATGGAATATACAATACACTGTGCATAAAATAACAGTACATCTTACATTAAGTGACACCTTATTTTAAGGCAATATTATTTTTGGTTTATTAGAAATTCTTTTAAATTTGTCCACTTGGGCAGGAAAAATTCTTGAACTGCAGCATGAAAGTCTACCAAAAGTCTACTTTTTCATCTCTAATGAAGAATTATTTGCATCGGAGCCAAATAGCATTCTACTCTGACATATCTGCTAGCTGATTTGAAAAATTTATATTAGATCCTGCCCTTGTTCTCAGATTAACAGAAGGTAATTCTAAGTGACTATTTATTTGAAAACATTGTTTTGAATATTTCCTATTAATATCGGATTTGGTGACTTTTCTGGAGGTGAGAAACACAAAGTATGCTATCTCCTAATATGGTTGGGGGTTCTTTGTAAGTGGGGGCTCAGAATTGGGAGAAATCTATTTTAAATAAGAAAACATACTTTTCCAAGAAATAGATTGTTACTCATTTTCATGGCTCTAAGGAATAAATTCACTGCCAAAATGCCACAGTATTAAAGGTAATGACTCTGGCCATTTAAATTCAGTTCTATATCTAGAACTGAATCTATATCTGAATTTATTTTTATTTTTTAAAGTTGTTTATTGTTATTCTATTACAGTTGTCCCAATTTTCCCCGCTTTGCCCTCCTCTGCCCATCCTGCCTCCCACTCCCACAGTCAATCCCACATCATTGTCCATGTCTATGGATCATTCATACAAGAAAGAAGGGGAACAGACTAGTAAGAGAACATATAAGCCTGATTTCTTATGAGGGCCAAATATTGATCTATAAGTCAAAAATACAAGAAGAGCAAAACAGCTAACCTACTAAACTTAGGGAGCAATTAAAATTGGAAGAGTTGACCAATTAAAATTGGGGTACATTCAAAAACAAGTCAGAGTGTACTTAGACAAAGTACCTAAAGTTTATCTCTAGTCATTCAATTTATTCAAAATCATTGTGGAGCACCTGCTATATGCCAGGTATTTGGGATACCTTGGTGAAAAAACAAACAAACAATAATCTCTGGTTTCTTAGAACCTAACTTCTAAGTTTAGGGCAGGAGTAGATAATGCCCTGTGGACGTAATAAGTAAGTAAATTATATAATTACAAGAAAGTGATAATGTAGTGAAAAAATCTAAACTAACATAGGATAATGTGGATTAGACATATGAGGAGGGAAACAATTGCAATTTTTAATTGTTCAGAGAAAACTTCATTAAGAAAATGACATTTAAACAAAGATTTGAAGAAGGTAAGCAATTAGCTTGTGACTATGTGAGGAAATATTATCCCAGGCAGAAGGAGAGGCCAGCACATGGCCTATGGTGGAAGTATGATTTAACCACAAGAGGCTTGATGAGCTTTTGGGTTGAATTGACTTCAGGGTGATTTCTGAGTGGGTAAATTTATAGGGATTTTTATTCTACTTTATTTTTCATCCATGTATTCTAATTTTTCTAAATAAATATCTGTAATAAAAAAGGGTATATGAGCATTATTAAAGCTTTCTGACTCCTCTAATTTCTGAGTGCCTGCCCAAAATGCTTAACTTCAGTCATCTGTGTTATATCCATTAGCCCCCTAGAACTTTTGCAGTATCTGTCCCTTTGTATGGCTCAGATGCAATCATTCCTGGTAGACAACTGGGCATCTGCTTTCATTCAATCGAAGGCCTAATAAAACTTCACCAAACATCATTTCTGAGAGTAGAGTAGATCCAGATGGACCCATTCCATTTAGCATGTATGATAGACAGAATAAGAGGCCCCAAACAAGCCCACATTCTTATCTCCAGGCTCTCTGAAAGTGTTACCTCACAAAAGAAGAGAGGCTTTGCAGATGTGATCAAGTTAAGGTTCTTGAGATGGGAAAGATTATCCTGAATTATCCAGGTGGGCCCAATGTAACCACAGGCATCCTACTAAGAGGGTTGTAGAGAGTCAGAATTAAAAAAAAACACAGATATTTGAAAAGCACATTAAAGCACCTTGCTGGTTTTGAACATAAAGGTAGAAGACACGAACCAAAAAATGCAGGCAGGCTCTAGAAGTTAAAAAAGTCAAGGTAATAGATTCCTCTTAAGAGCCTCCAGAATGAACTTTGATTTTAGAACTTCTGGCTGCCACATCTGTACAAGAACAAATTAATTTTCAGCCACTAAGTTTGTAGTAATTTGTTACAATAGCAATAGGACATTAATATAGTATGTCAGCAATCTGGATTTAGTTGCCCTGGGGACCCCCAATGCTAGAATTTTTGCATGTCCCCAAAATCAGAAAGGCTTCTGAGCTTTGCAGATTTGAATGGAAGAGGGATACCCAAGTTTTCTCCATGCCTCTTTGGTCTTTCTGTAAAGCTGCATCATAGTGTTTAGAGACTATTGCCCAAATTTGTCAGAAGCCCTCAGTAGCTCATGCCAAATACTACAAGGAAATAAGGAAACCCACAGTGCCCAGACCCTCAATGTAACTTAAAAAATTTGATTACCTATAGATTGTCCTTGGCTTCTAAGATGTCAAAGAGTTATTTGCATCATTGCTTGTTCCCTCCATTTACTGCGTTGTTCTTCTATTGCCTTGACAAAGCCAGTGTTTTTAATATGCACTGGTAGGTTTGAAAAGACTTTTATATTTCTAAGGCATATTTATGGAATTTGAGTAATATTTTGAAAACAATATTCTAGTTCATACACTCACAATAGGATGAATCCTTATCTACTGGGAAAAAATAGCAGAGTGAATGCAACAAAATGTATTCTGATCTTAGTCCTTTTGAAGATTGTGTAGCCTTGAATGAGTCAATTTGCCTTGCTATGCCACTCTCTAGCCTCTTAAGAATGTAATAATATACAAGGTTATTAAGAGAATAAATGTTCTGATATGCCTATAAGAAGAGCTCAGAGGTAGAATTTCATAAATATTTAAAACTTAAAATGTTGAGGCTGGAAAGCAGCATTGAGATTATCCAAGACTCACTCTATGGGTGATGAAACTTTGGACAATGAAATACAGTATTTTATAAAATGTCACATAGCTAGAGAGGAACAGGCATAGTTTCACATAGCAGGTGGAGCTTAGTTCTTCAAATGCCATCCCGTGCTACATTCATTTTAACATATTAATTTTTCAAAATAGTACAAAGTTCTCAAAAGAATAAGCAGGTTCTTTAAGTTTTTATTGCAACTCTATTTTCCAATATCTCATCAACACTTAGTCAACAATAAATTGCCACTTTACTAAGACTAAAAGAGTGTAGTCCCTAATCCTTGTGACTGTATTTGTAGAGAGGGCCTTCAAAGAAGTGATTAAATTAAAATGAGGTGATTAGGGTGGGTCCCTAATGACTGGAGTTCTTATAAGAAGAGAAAGAGGCACCATGGGTACGCAAGAAAGAGACACCACAAATACACATGCACTAAGGAAAAACCATGATCAAATAGTGTAAGAAGGTTGTTATCTTCAAGCCAAGGAGACAGACCTCAGGAGAACTAACAAAACTGCCTAGATCTTGAATTTCAGCTTCCAGAACTATAGGAAAATTCATTTCTGTTGTTAAAACACTGGCTTTGCAGTATTTTGTTATGGAAGCCCTAGCAAACTAATACAAGGAAACAATAAGAAAAAGAGATGAAAAGACAGTATCAAAATGTGAACACTGTAATATTTGAAATAGCACACATCATAATTTGATAATTAAAATATTATGTTCACATTCTACACTTGATCTTAGCCAAAAGGCCAAGAAGCGATATGTTCACATTCTTAAAAGAATATATTTGCTTGTGATTTTTAAAATTTTATACACAAGAAAAATTGGCTTCTTTTATAAATGAAACATGTTCACAATCTTGGTGTTTATGAAGCAAGTATCTGCAGGATATGCAAGAAGGACTAATGACCTTCAAAAGCCTTTCCAAAAACTTCAGGTACTTTAGAGTGTTGTGCGCTTTTTTTCTTGTTTTTTTTTTTTTTTCTTTTGTAAAGAAGAGAAAGACTGTCCATACATACTTTTAAAATGAAATTAATATCCAGGAACATTATTCAAGGGTTGTGTATCAACCTGATTCACTCTCTTCTTCAAAGCCACAGCACTATTCTTTCTGTAGTTCCCATTTTAAGACTATCTACAAAATAGACAAAAATCAACATTTTGTCATCTAGACAAATGATTAACAGGTTACCAAATTTTTAATAGAACATGTCATAAGGCATTTAATGTCATGCTATTGTGATTATAATAATAAAGAAACAGAAAAAAAATGAAATGAGTATCTGGGTGGCCCAAGGACTTTGATCAACATTGAACGCTTAGAATTTCCTATGTTCCAATGCAAGTTTACAATGACATTACTTGAGGCAAAATTAAAACTAACTGTGAGAAATAAGCTAACAATTTTCAAATTTTTAATATGACCAGAGCCTGCAACAGGTGGTATTGCTTTTTTTTGTAATTTAATTCTCAGAACAAGCATTATGAAAGGGTCAATACTCTTATTTATAAATGGAGAAACAAAGGGGTTAACAAATTTGGACCCTCATCTGTTGGACTCTAAAGTTTGTTATTTATGCCATTTTCAAAGATGATCTATGTTATTATAAGCTCAGGAGAACTGCATTAAACAGCAGTTACAATTAATCTGTTCAACAAATTTGTTTACCACTCAACATTGTGGTAGAAAGGTGACAGTTCTAAATTTCTTCTTTTTTAAATAATCATTTTATTGTTTATTTTGTTTTATCATTCAAGTACAGTTGTCTGCATTTCCCCCTAAACCACTTCCCCCTACCCAGCCATCCCCACCTCCCTCCCCTGATTCCACCCTCTTTGTTTTGTCCATGTGTCCTTTATAGTTGTTTCTGAAAATCCTTTCTCCTTTCCCCCGAATTATTCACTTTTAGAGTGTGAGGAAATGCTCTATCAGTGCCCCCTACCTCCTGAATTCTGTGAGTTTTTGGCGTTTTTTTCAGGAAAAACAGTGTGCAGTTGTGGTATCCTCATACTTTAAACAGAATATAGCTCCTCTTTGATTTGCTTACTTATGGGCTTCCTGGTGAAAAAAAAAAACAAGTATTTCACTAATTTTAAGAAAAGCAGATTTGAAACTTAGTGATTTCTAAAAGACCCTTCATTTGTAATATGAATAAATAGGTGTGTTATAACATACGGTTGCTGAAGACAAATATGGAAGGTTCTGAAAGGCAGTAGATGACTAAGTATCAGATAAATCTGAACAATGGCAGGGAAAGCAGCCTCCTTGTTCCACAGGAGCCCTGTCTGGCACAGCAGAGGTGCCTCTGCCTGTTCTGGAGACATGAGAGCTTCTCTAGCTGCGCTGCTAGCAAAGCACACACCCTGGACATTCCTTGCTCTGAAGATCATTAGAGCCCAGTGTTCTGATATTTAAAACTTAATAAATGTAGACATCAAGTATGATTTTTGCATAATTTAAATCTTCATCTTATTAAAAATAAAATTTTAAGTAGAGAAGGGAAAGGAAAGATCCACTCAACCACCTACAAGATAATGAGAGAAACAAAATGAACAATCTTTATGAAAAAACAGAGCATTGTTAAATAATCTTCTCATGTAACAATCTTTATGATAATTTTTCTCATGTAACAATCTTTATGAAAAAACAGAGCACTGTTAAATAATCTTCACTTTCTATTTTGTGAGTTGTTTGGATTTGAGGGGCTGATGAATAACACCTCGCAAAGGTGAGATGGGCATAGGAAGCAGACGGATGGGGATAAACTATCAGTTTGTGACTGATAAAGTTTTTAAAATGTGTATATTTAGGCTCATTAGTCAAATGGCCTTACCAAGACTTAACACCTAAATTATACGTTCATTTTCAGTTAGTGGCAACTAGGAACAACCATCTTCCCCACTGTCTCACACCATAAAATTGTTTGATCCTGCAAAATTTACTTCTTCTTGGTTTTGAGCAGAAAAGGTACATATGTTCTCTTCAGGCAAACACATCCTTTCCCAGACTCACCTATCATGAGCATCATTCCTTCTTTAGGAGAAAACAGAGAAAAGGCATTCATTGACGAAAACTGGTTAACCTCAGCAGGTCAAGTCATGTTGTCTACTTAGTTCTTCAGTGCCTCTCCCATTGTGCATGCTTTCTCATCAGCATTATGTGTAACACAAAATATTTAACAGTTTATGTCTACTCCCACATATCTGCCCATACCCCTCTGCCCAATACTTCATCATCAATTTTCCAGTCCATTTCCTTTCAGGCCCCCGAATAGCTAACTAGGCCATTGATCCCTGTGCAGAAATACACACATAATGCCAACTCCACTGAACCTTCATTTATTGAGAAACTTTCCTGGCTTTTTTCTTTTTCAAGATCATCACTGAATATTACCCTAATGCAACCACTACCCAATTTCAGTTTATAGTCACAGCATGAGCCAATGCTTTTTTAAACCAAAGGTGGGACTTTTTCCTCCTTCCGCCGATTATGTGAGACCCTCTCTTAATATAGCTATGGGAGAGGTAGACTTTCCATGGTGATAGGTCATCTGGAGGTCTGTGCTATTTCTGTGGTTTACCTGTGCCCCCTAGACCTGTGTGAGTATAATAGCAGATGTACCATTTCCAGCTTATGATGGATTCTCATTATGACAAGGCAAGAGAAGTTCAAAATGGGCTTTTTCATAGGCATTCCAGATGCACAATTACTTAGTACCCCATGATCAACTGTTCCATTTCTATCAGGACCCAACACTGGTTCTCAAATATGTAATTCTGTAATAAATGGCACACTGTTGAGCCTGAAATTCAGGGGCCTAGGTTGAAACTCTTTCATCGGAGACTGCTGTAAACTCCACACGACGTATCTTCCTACCACTGACACTTCGAACAGCAAAACTTTACCAGATCATGAGGCCTCAGTGACAGGGCTGCTTGCACTAACTACAGCATGGGCCTGCCTCAGAGCCCCTTTCAGTCTGCTTTTACTCAAATCAGGAGCATTTTGTGCCAGGTGGTATATGGGTCCAGTCACAATTTTTAGGTGTACATTGTGTTACCTTCTGAAGCCAAAGAGGCCAACTGGGCTTCATTCTTTGGAGACACAGATGCATAATTCAGAGATTTAAAGTGTGCTTTGAAGGGGAACTCCTACCACACCCTGATCACTGGACTCTTAGAACCTTGGCTATGTGTCTATCTGTGTGCTACCTGTGTGCTATCTGTGTGTCTATCTGTGTGCTACCTTTAGGAGCACATGTGTCAAACTAACCCCTAGGCTAGTAGTAGCCACCTCTTGCTCATCCTGCCTCATCTGCATGCTGTTGTTCATGTACTGCATGAATGTGATTTTCTGTGGGATGTTTAGGTAGTCCAGAAATCTTTGAACAATATTATAATAGAAGGCAGGAGCATAACATAGCCCTAAGAACAAACTCTTAATGAATATCGTTGTCTGTTCCATGTGAACACAAACTATTTCGCATCCTCTTTTCTGTTCAGAATAAAAAAGAATCCATCTGCCAAATCAATAGCAGCAAAGTGTATTTCCAAGACCCCAATAAACTGTACCAGCAATAATACTGCAACCAACACAACAGGATTGAATGAACTTGACAGTACACAGTCATTCTCAAGGATATGTTCATTTTCTGCAGAGGTCTGAGTGGCAAAGGAAATTGAAGTATGATATGATAAAGGTCACCACTCTTTCATCCTTTAGGTCCTTAATGGAGGCACTAATTTCCACCAAGAACATAGAGTTGTAGTACTGCTTTTGATTTCCTATCCTTGGTAGGGAACAGTTTCAGAAGCTTCCGTGTGGTCTTCTCCAATATGTTAGCTTTTACTCACAGGTCAAACACCTAATGTGGGAATTACTTCAACTAGCAAGCATGTCAATTTGATTATACACCTGGGACCTGACAATGATCGTGGGATGGATTCACAGACCCAGTGGACCACTAAGATACTCACTTTCGCTAGAACTCCATTTATTATCTCATTCCTGGTTACCTCCACTCTTTCAAGGAAAGCATGATGACATTTTGTATCTGGGAGTATCAATGTCAAATCAGTGCTTTGTCCAATGGTCCTTGAAATGTCTGGATAGTCCACTTTCTCCAGTGCACATCACGTGAGTAAAATTCTATACGCCCCTTTGGTTGAACATTAATGGAATCAGTAGAGAATATATTTCCCATGGTATTGTAGGGTCCTTCCCCTTTGGGGCCCAGCCATCTCTCCAGTCAGTAGATTTCAGATATTAATATTGGCTCAGAATGTGGACCTGAACAAGGGGTCACAGCTTTTATTAGGGCAATTGCCCTCAGTCTCCTGCATCTCCTTTCTTGCTTTCTTCTGACTGTTGATGTTAAATAGCAACCTCATAAAAAATAAATGAAAAAGGAAGAGATGAAAAGCAATCATAAAAAGAAAAGAAAAGAAAAAAATAAAATAAATAATAAAAAATAGATAAAAAGCAATGCTGAAAAAAAAAAGCAGCCTCAGTGGCGACTTAATGGCAGGTACCTGGGGACATGTTCTTTTAACTGTCTCCATGTCTCTGGCAGGTCAATTTCCCTTGGCCTCCCTCTGACTTTTCTATTTCCTATGATAATGCGGTCCCTAGCGTCTGTCAATTAAGCTCAGTCATTTGACCTCTCTTGCTTTGGGGCCAGATCCCCATGGAAATTAACAAGCTAACTCTCTAATCACCTACTGTCAGCCCAGTCTGAAGAAGAAAGGCACAAAAGAACAACTGAGTGACGCTGGCGCCTTCTCATGAGCACATTCTTTGCGGCATTGGTGAATGGTGTGTTCTGTTGGGCCTTCCTGTGAAACAACTTGTGGTAGGTTTTCTGGTTTCACTTAATATATTCAAGCCAGCATGACCACTTTCTTTAATCCTTTTATTCCTTTCTCTTCTGTATGCCAGGGACACTCAGGCTTTCTATTTCTCACAGCATGAGCCATGCTTTCTCCAGGCTTTTAAGAGCCACACTAGTAGTATATCATCCAATGCCCTAGGGTTCCTGTTAGGTTATTAAATCCTATATCCCTAAAGTATGTCCCTCAAATCAATGAATCCTTACTTGTCCAGTTTTAGGTTCAAGACTCTTAATCTAGTCCCACAAAGTCAAATTCCAGAGATATCACCAGAGCTGCTGGAGGAACATGCCAGCTAATGTTGTAGCTGTTTCAGGGTACAATCTCTTCTCCACTATTAGGTTCTGTGTGTTCTCACTTATGCTGGGATTTAGCTCTACATAATAGCCTGGCAATAAGAAAAACAAATGAAACACTCCTATAGCAGAAACCTGATGTATTAAAAAGGACAGAAAGATCACTACATGTTTTCTCATATTCTAGCTTGTATTATGAGTGGTGGGCACCCTGCAAGTTTTAAGGGCTCTTGGGAGCCTGTGGAACCCCCTAAAAGTCAGCACATATACCCAGATGTATCTATGTGTGCCTTGGCATGATAATTCTACTTAGCTAAGCATTAACTAAAGCTCTGTTACACAACTATCATATTCTGAGATTCTCAGCTGTATCCTGCTCTTTTACTAAAGGAGATAAGGAACTGTTTATCACCCTGAAAAGTACTTACCCTTGGATTTTTGTTGACACTTTTCAGTATTTCATTATCCTACTGCCTGGCCACAGTACAACTTAATAATCAACAGCCAATTTCAGTGTCCTTGCAGACACTGCTCCTTTCTGAAGGGTATCAGACCTATTCACATTAAAATATTAAAATATATTTTTAACATATGGAATATTTTGAACTAAAGGCCACCAAGAATCAGTGGGTACAGGAAAACACTTAAAAACAGTTCTAGTTTTCCGTTGGTAAAGGAAATTTATATATATAAAGGAAATTTTGTATATAAATATATCTCCTTTCTCCCATACCTGGAAGAGGAGGACTCTTAACAAATCTTATTAATGGCAAAGGTACCCACATAAAGTAATAAACTTTACTAAACAATGCTGTTTACCACACCTTTCCTGGTCATTTTTTTTAAAACTTGCCTCACCTGCCCAGAAGCCCAAAATTCTTTTTCCTTCTTTCAGCTTAAGATGGTCTATAGGCTGACCATCTCTTTGTGTTACTCAGTGTGTGGCTCCAAGTATATGAATATGCACATGTCAAGCAATTTCTTGCTTTTATCTTCTTAATTTGTCTTTTTTAAAAAATATTTTATTTATTTATTTTTAGAGAGGGAAGGGAGAGAGAGAGAGAGAGAGAGAGAGAGACATCAATGTGCGGTTGCTGGGGGTTATGGCCTGCAACCCAGGAATGTACCCTGGCTGGGAATCGAACCTGGGACACTTTGGTTCCCAGCCCGCGCTCAATCCACTGAGCTACGCCAGCCAGGGCTCTTAATTTGTCTTTTGCTGATCTATAGACATTACCCCCCAAGTCTCTAAGATGGGTAGAGAAAGACACCCCATATCTTTTGAAGACCTGAGTCCACTGGCAAAAATAGTCTCTACTGGGACATTTTTTTTTTAATCACAATGGGTGAAATCTTCAGAAATTGGATCATCCCCTTGGGTTAGGGGCTATGTCCCACTTTGCACTCAAAATGTAGTCCTCCTAGCTTTGCACAACTTTATCTACATTTTGATTGCCTATTATCTCCTGTATGTCAAGACATGATTTCTACAAAATTATATTAAAATTATTTTGTTACCCGAATTCTCACATGCATGAGATATTTTCTGGTAAGCTTTAGGAGCTTTAGGCAGTGCTTCCCCTTTCTAAAAAGATACTCATACCCTTGCTTTCCTTCCTTGTTGCCTTCATATGCCAATTTGAACTGAAAATGGTTAGTCTACATGGCCTAAATAGCCCAATAATTAATACTGGTTCACATTAGCTGTCATTAACATTGATTTGCATTAGCTGTCTATACAATACCAACCTGACTCTATTCAATTGAACTCATTGAGCATTTTTTTTCCAAGTGAGTGGTGAACATTTAATAGTTTGTCCCTTTCACACTGCTAAATTTAGAAAAACTCTAAATTCTAGCCCAATGGAAGTTTGACTCTATAAGCGTCCACTATACTATATGACCATTACCTTCTACCCAGAGATTTAAAAAGGAAATCAGTCAGCAAAACTGACCAACAGGTACAAGTGATGCAGCTTCATTTAAAATTGTCAAGTCCACTTTTCTATTTCATATAACCTGTTGCATGTTCTTATAGCCTTTTTACTATGAGGTCAGAATCAAGTGCCTAAACTAGTAAATGGTCTTGTAGCTGACAAGTTCAGCGCAATAAGTATTTTTGACTTCTTATTATGTGCTAGACAGTATGGAAAAATGCAATGATTCATAAATTACATTGCTTATTCTAAAAACGACTTGGTAATTTTGAGACAAATAAATAATTGCATAATAAAACAAACAAATCCCTATTAATTTGAACAAATTGTATTGACAATAAAATAAAGTAAGGTGATACAAGGTAGAGTAGCAACTTTAGAAAGGAGGTTAGGATATCTGCACTGAGACTTAATAAATGAGAAAAATAGTCAAAAAAATCGCCAAGGAAAGATCTTGAAGAAGGGCATTCAAAACAGAATGATTGGGAAGTATAAGCTCCCTGAGACAGAAATAAGCTTGCTATCTTTAAGGAATAGAATTAAGTCCAAAGTTGCTAGAGTATAGTAAGTTAAGGGGATTTTAGGGTGAGGCAAAATCAGAAGGCACTCAGAGGCAAACCACGAGATATCTATTCACTAGAAAGTCTGCAGATGTTTTAAGCAAGGGAGTTATAGCCTATGATTTGTACATTTTACATTCTATGATTCTGTTATATGATATATATGTATGTATCTATGTAGTATTATAAATGTATGTATTATATACATAACTAATTATAAAAATAAATAATTAATTTGTTAATTGTTTAACTATTAACAGTTATTTAAAATTATGTAACTACTAATAATTACTAAAAATTAAAGATTCTTTATTTGTGACTTCAGAGACACAATCCAGCATTATGAATTGTTTTTTTGTTTGGGTTTCCCCTAGTATAGTAGTTTTGTGACTCTACTCATTTATCCCTTACTTTTATAAGGCCTTGAATATAGGATGTAGGTAGGTCTCCATCTCACAAGGCTTGAACATCAAAAGTGAGTGGAGAGTGATGTTCTAATATGATTTATAGCTATACTAGAGACAGGTGGCATTCACCAAATTCTCCACATGCTGTCCTACACTTCCTAGTTTACTGCAAATTTTCTTTTGCAGTAAATTTGAGGTTATGCAACTGATTCTGGCCAATGAATGATACACAAGAATTATGAGTATTATTTCTAGGTTAGGACAGTTAAGATCCAATGTGTCTTCTCTGTGTGCTCTCTCTTTCCCCTGCCCCCTCTCTCTAGGAGGTCTTATATTGAGATGGCTGTGTTGCAGCTGGGCAAATCCTATTTTCTAAATCAAAACACTCCTACCAACATGTATAACATTTTGTAAGAAGGAGAAATAAACTTTTTTGCTGGGCCACAAAGATTTCTAAAGACTCTTAAAAACGTATATGTGTTTAAATCTTCACCCAAGGATATGTTTATTAACTTTAGAGAGAAAGGAAGGGGGGAGAGAGAGAGATCAATTGGTTGCCTCTTGTGTGTGCCCAGACCAGGGATTGAACCCACAACCTTTTTAATGTATGGGATGATGTTCTAATCTACTGAGCCAACCCAGCAGGGCTCTAAAAGATTATTTTAAAATTGCAGTTGCTTAGTATTAATTACTTTGACTAATAAAGTAGCTGATCTATTCCTCCAATGAGCAGGGGAAAATGAGCCCAAAGAAGGTATTTTGCACCTCAGCTGGAAATGCAAACTACAGGTTACTCTTCTCACTTCTCTAGCACTCACTATATAAGAATGTAATAATCCTTTAAATTTGCTTAATAATTTAGAATTTGTAAAGAATATTGATAAATATAATATTTATATTTATCATCTACTGTGATATTCATCAGAATAGCAAACAGAATCATATTGCATTTTAATCAATAAGGAAACTGATTGAGGTTAAATATCCTTCTCAATGCACCTAGATACCAAAAGAGAGAAAAGTCCTTATTTCACTATTAGTGTATGTATGAGTGTATGTATATAACACAAGATATATATATATATGTGTGTATATATATATATATATATATATATAATCTTAGCAAAAAAAGACAATAAAATCTTGATTTCTTTTTCTCCTAATTTGATTTCAAAATCTCTCTCTTAGAGTGCAATGAATAGTATTAATCATCTATATTGTTCAATCCACAAAATGGATGGAGCTTAGGAAGCTGAGGTATTTTCCTACAGAGAACAAGGGTCTGAGAGTCAGAAAACAAATGGATGCATCTTGGCTGTGAACATGCTAGTTCTATGTCTTTGAGCCACTCAGCTATTGTTCGTGGGTCTCAACTTCCTTATATATAAAATAAAGGTGCCAGAATTAATAAATCCTAATGACCCTTATGGTTTAAAATTTTATAATATTATGTTGAAACCATTAAATAATATCTCAGCAGTAGAAAAGTTTTACTCCCCACTTGAAGAGCCATCAAAGATTATTATTATACTTAATGTGGTTTTAAAGATTCATTGTTATAATTTAAAGAATTGGATTAGAAGACTCAAGATATGGTTTTATTTTAAGTCACAGTGTCTTTTAGTAAAACCACTTGAACCATTTCACTATTTGAGCTCAATTTTAAAAGTTATTTTCAAGGGCCATGAGGTAAAATGCAGTATAAAAACCCAGATTTATTCTTTCTTCATTATCAACTTCCTTCCTCACACTGTGAAAGTAAATTAGTTTCTATATTCCTCAGTTTTTTGTAAAACTGACCAAAGAATATTGGCCTACTGTAAGAAATCATTATAGGAGTTCTGAGAAAAAAATATTAAAGTACACGTTCACATTCTCTTGGCTTAGAGCTATTTGAATAATAACAATTACTGCATGGGTTTCATTGAAAATCTCTTAAATGCTAAACACTTTCTTTCATTTGGAAGATATGAAAAAATTAATTTTTCTGACTTATTCTATTTTCTACTTACTGTACAATGATCAAATGATGGAATCATTTCATAAAATAAGTGAGTTTTCATCAGCACTTTCCCTAGAAAATAATTGTGAAGTAGATAAAATTCATCTTCTTTTTTCTCAAATTCTCTACCTTGACTCTTAGTCTTCTTCCATCCACTGTTAATATTTAATCAATCTTGTTCCCTCCCAATGCTGTTTAGTGTTTTCTTTCAATTTTATTGTGTATTAGCTTCAGGTGTGCAGCCTAGTGTTTAGATAACCATATACTTTACATTGTGTTCCCTTTGATATTTCTAGTATCACAAATGTTACAACAATATTATTGATTATATTCCTTGTTCTGTAATTTATATTCCTGTGACTATTTTATAACTACCAATTTGTGCTTTTTAGGCCCTTCACTTCTTTTACCCAGTCTTCCAACCCTCCACCATCTAGCAATCTTCATATTACTCTTTGTGTCTATGAGTCTATTTCAATTTTGCCTGTTTGTTTATTTTGTTTTTTATATTCCACATATAAGTAAAATCATATAGTATTTATGTTTCTCCAACTGATTTCACTGGGCATAATACTCTTTAGATCCATTCATGCTGTCACAAATGGTAAGATTTCATTCCTTTTTATGGCCAAGTAATATTTCATTGCATATATGTATATATAAAATATATGTATATACTTTATCCACTTGTCTATTGATGAGGACTTAGGTTACTTCCATAGCTTGGTTATTGTAAATAATGCTGCAATAAACACAGGGGTGCATATATTCTTTTGTATTAGTGCTTTGTTTCCCTTCAGATAAATTCCCAGATGTGGGATTACTAGATCATAAGACAGATCTTTTTTAAATTTTTTGAGTAAACTTTATACTGTGTTCTCCATAGTAGTAAAACCAATCTGTATTCCCACCAACAGTGCATGCGGGGTCTCTTTTCTTCAATCCTGGACAACATTGTTATTTGTGCATTTATTGATGACATTCATTCTGACAGGTGTGAGGCAATTATCTCATTGTAATTTTAATTTGCATATCTCTGATGATTAGTGACATTGAACATCTTTTCTCATGTCTATTGGCCACTTGCATGCTTTTTTTAGATGCTTCTGAAGAAGTATCTATTCAAGTTCTTTTCCCATTTTTTAATTGGATGGTTTGTTTTTTGGCATTGTTTCATAATTTCCTTATAAATTTTGGATATAATGGATTAAAAAACTGTGGTACACTTACACAATGGAATACTATGCAGTAGAAAGAAAGAAGGAACTCCTATCCTTTATAATAGCATGGATGGAACTAGAGAGTATTATGCTAAGTGAAATAAACCAGGTGGTGAAAGACAAATACCATATGATCTCACCTATAAGTGGAACCTAAACAAGAAAAAGACAAGCAAGCAAAATAGAACCAGAGGCAGTGAAATTAAGAACAAACTCACAGTGACCAGGGGGGAGGGGAAAGGGATAACAGGGGAAAGAAGGAGAAGGATCAAGTCAAGGAACAGGCATAAAGACTCCATGAATGAAGACAGTGGGGATGGGGATTGAATGTGGAAGGTGAGGGGTTGGGTAGGGTAGGGGAGAGTAATGGGGGAAAACTATAATTGAACAACAATAAAAAAATGAAAACAAGAGTTCACCTAATATTATAAAGCAAATCTTGATATGAACAAAAAGGAAGATATTGTCAATAATGCATTCACAGTGATTTTTAACATCCTATTGACATGAATGAAGAGATCTTTCAGACAAAAATATCAACAAGGAAACAGCAGTCTTAAATGATACACTAGGTCAGATAAATTTAATTTGTATTTTCAGAGCATTTCACTTAAAAGCAGAAGAGTACACATTCTTTTCAGGGTACATGGAACATTTTCTAGGATATACCACATTTTAAGACAGAAAACAAGTCTCAATAAATTTAAGAAACCTAAAATTATATCAAACATCTTCTCTGACCACCATGTGATAAAACCAAAATTCAATTATAAGGAAAAAAACTGAAAAACACAGAAACACATGGAGGCTAAATAACATGTCACTAAATAATGAGTTGGTCAACATTGAAATCAAGAAAAAAATCAAAAGTTACCTTGAAATAAATGACAATTAGAATACAACAACCCAAAATCTATGGAACACAGGAAAAGCAGTCCTAAGAGAGAAATCATAGCAATACAGGCCTAATCTCGAGAAGCAAGAAAAATCTCAAATAAATAATTTAACCTTACAGGTAAAGGATCTGGAATAAGAAAAACAAGCAAAGCCCAAAGGGAGTTGAAGGAGGGTAATAATAAAGATTATAGCAGAAATAAATTATATAGAGACTAAAAAGCAATACCAAAGATCAATGAAACCAGGAGCTGGTTCTTTGAAAAGATACACAATGTTGACAAACCTTTAACCCAGGGGTGTCAAACTCATTTTCACCAGGGGCCATATCAGCCTCATGGTTGCCTTCAAAGGGCCAAAACAATATATATATTACATATAGAGAATAATATATAATACATTAATAATATATTATAATATAGTAATTTTATATAATATAATAAATAGTATATTACACATTGATAACATATTGATAATATATATTATAACATATTATAATATGTAATAATAATAATATAAAGAATAATAAGAGAGAAAGAGAGAAACTGTGTATGAGGAAGATTAAACAATTTACCAAATGTTGCAAGGTCAGTAAGTAGCAGAACTAGTATTCATATCCAGGTCTGTCTGAAAAATTCACACTTTTCCTCTCAGTCACATTGTATCTTCCTGTTTCTGAAATGATGTTTTGAAAAGAGCTGTAAGCCCTGAGGCTGGCTCTGTTTAAAGCTCTAGAGAAGCACACTTTTAACTTTTATTTTTTGTCAAGTAACACTGTTTAAATTTTAAAACATCTCTCACAGTTTGAATCATATTTTTCCATTCAATCTGGGTCTCATGTAAATGAAAATGCTCTAAAAGAAAAGAGAGAGAGAAAGAAAAGCAGAGTTTATAACACCTACAACACAGGATGATTTCTTTAAGTGCCATTTAAAATCCAGACCTATTTTTTTCCTGCTCATTTAATGTAACTTTACAAAATATAAACCCCAGTGAAAATAATACAGATGTGTTTCCTCTTTTGGAAAGCCTTTCTTCTAAAAACCAAAATGAAAGCTTTATTTTTCTTTTACTTTATAGAGATTCTGAGCTATCTTAGTATTTTTAGCTTTAGAGTTTCAGCAGCACAAGAAGTTAGACTCAATAATATGGAACTAGGTAAGCCAACTGACTAGATTCACTACACTTCCACAATTTACTGCTTTAGAATATTTTTTTTCTTGAGCTTGGGCCTCTGGGAAGTCTGCAAGAGGATCAGAAAATTTAGCAGTGAGTTTGAGAGCATACATTAAAATACAAATAATTTCCCTTGCCCTGGCCTATGTGGCTCAGTTGGTTGGAACACTGTCCTGAAACCAAAGGGTTGTAGATTTGATTCCTGGTCCCAGGACATACCTAGGTTGAAGGTCTGATCCCCAGTCCAGGTGCGTGAGGGAGGCAACCAATCAATATTTCTCTTTCACATCTATGTTTCTCTCTCTTCTCTCCTCTCTCCCTTCATCTCTCTCTAAAAGCATTGAAAAAAGCCCTGGCTGGTATAGCTCAGTGGATTGAGTGGAAGCTGTGAAGCAAAGGTCACTGTTTCAGTTCCTAGTCAGGGCATATGCCTGGGTTGTGGACCAGGTTCTCAATGGGGGCCACATGAGAAGCAACCACACATTCATGTTTCTCTTCCTCTCTCTTTTCCCTTCTCTCTAAAAATAAACAAATAAAATCTTTAAAAAATAAAAGCAATGAAAAAATTGTCCTCAGGTGAGGATTTAAAATAAAGTAAAAGAGAACTTCCCAATTCTTTCTACCAAGATAGTACTAAACAAAAATAAAGCAATTTCATTTATGAATATAGAGCAAAACACAAAATAAAATGTTAGTAGCAGGACCCAGCATGACATTTAAAGTAACAATATATCATGACCAAATAGAGCTTTTTTCCTTGAATATAAAGATAGTTTAACATTTAAAATTTAAAATTCTATTCACAATTTTTCATGCTAACAAGTGTGAGTTTGTTAACATTACTAAATTCAATGCCATCTCATTAGGTCTTAAACAATTTAGAAAACAATTGAAAATACATTTGTAAAACATTTTTTAACTTAGTAACAACAAAACAATCCTAAAGGATATCTAGAATTAGGAATTTCTAACAGTTAATAAAAAGTTAAAATTTTAAAATTATAAAATTTTTTATTCTTTCAGATATTAATAAATAAATTTACAGTGCATAAAATATTTGTGATATTGTTGAAGAAACAAATATTTCAATGTAATAGAATAAATATTCTATAAATATTTATAAGAATATACCGAGATAATGAAGTAATATACTGAATAACCACTAGTTATTCAGTATATCACCACATTATAACCACTATTAAAATAGTGGCTTTCAGTATATTATCTCATGTAGAATATTGGATTACATAAGTTGGATTGTTATAAATCTCCAGAAAAAATTAACTTATTAAATATAAATATAAACCCATGTAACTCCTAGAAAAAATTTAGCCAATTATTTCTACAGTATTGTAGAAGAAAATGATTACTAAAAGATCTCTGGAAAGTTATAAATTATCAAAGAAACAATAGCTAAAGTAAATTACACTAAGAGTAAAAATCTCTAATAAGCAATCTGAGCTCCCTAAAATGTCCATCATACATACATTTTAGATGAAAGTCATTTAACAGAGAAGTGTGTATATTAATAGTATTTCACTTGTATATGTGGACATGTCTTAATATTGATAAATTTGTGTGGCTACACATGTCAATAAAAAGTGATTGGATGTCTATTTGACAAAATGGTAGTAGTTATTATCTTGGGCAGTAAAATTATGAGTAGTTTTTATTTCCTTTTTATAGAATCTAAGTCTTATACAATGATTATATATATAATTATTGAGAAGAAATGCCACTTGGTTACTTAAGAAATAGGTTTATAATTTATAGTTTTGGTTGACTTACATACAAAAACAAAGTTAAAATCTATCTTTTAAAACACATTAGAAAAAAGAGCTGAAGATGGAGGCATAGGTAAACATGGCTCACATACTCTCACAACCACATCAAAATTACAACTAAATTATAGAACAACCATCATTCAGAATGATCAGAAATCAAATTTAATGGAAGTCTGACAACTATGGAATTAAAGAAACCACATTCATCTAGACTGGTAGGAGAAATGGAGAGGCAGAACAGACTGGTCCCACAACCACATGTGGTGGATAAAAATTCAGGATGGATGTCTTGAGAGTGAGGAGTCCCAGCCCCATACTAGGTTCACCAGCCCAGGGTTCCAGTGACATGAAGATAAGTCCCCATAAATTCTGGCTGCAGAAAATAGCAGGGACTCCGTTGGTAGAAGAAACACTACAGTCCCAAGCAGTACATCTTCAAGAATTCACACATGGACTCACCTACTCAGACTCATTCCCTCTGAGCTCCAGCACCAGGGTAGCAATCGAAAGACACCAGTGGCATAAAGGAAGGAAGTACCGGGTATGGCATCAAGGTGAGAACTGAGGAACAGCTTTCTCTGAGACAAAAAGGCCATTGTCCCTTACCTGAACCCTCCCCCAACAGAGCCTACAGGCAGGTGCCATATCTGACTTTCCTTCAACCTGGCTAACACTGTTTGTGGAACTCTGGAGATCCCCTAAGACTTTGACCCACCCAACTTATGGGCCATCCAAACTGTTAACAGAGACTATTCCATAAGAATGGCTGAACTTGGCTCATGCTTCACAACTTCCCAAGTCCTCTCAAACAAGTAACAGTCAACCTCAGAGAGCCCCCAGCCCCCATACTTCTTACCAAGTGGCCCTCGACACAGCACTAGCAGCAGCCAGCCTACATTCACAGTTTGACTTCACCTGGGAATCTCCAAGCTCAGCACAAGCAGTAACTATCTCAGATTACTTTATAGCCCTAACAGGGTGACCCAGGGCAAAACACAGGTTGAGGCTGACCTTGGCCAGTACCACCTGGGAAACCCCAGACCTTGTGCACTCAGTGGATATCTACAGACCACACCAGAGCACCACCAACCTGCTCCTGCACGGCTGATCCTCCATGGTCAGTCATCACAACCAGCACTTACTGCTGACTGGCCTGGGTAAATCCATTGACCAACGGGAAAAGCCCATTGATCTGCCAGCAACAGCCAAGTCTCAACTACAAGAGGAGGGTGTGCTCAGCCCACCCAAAGGGTGTACCTCAAGTACCCAGCTTAGGTGACAGGGGAGCCTGTGTCACTGGAACCTAAAGAATACCTACTACATTAAGCCATGTTACCAAGACAGGGAGCCATAGCAGCTGAAACATAGAAACAAACACAGGGAGGCTGTCAGAATGAAGAGACAAAGAAATATGACTCAAATGAAAAAACAGATAAGAACTCCAGAAATAGAATGAAACAAAATGGAGGTAAGCAATCTGTCAGATGCAGAGTTCAAAACACTGGTTATAAGGATACTCAGGAAACTTAGTGAGGACCTAAACAGCATAAGAAAGATCCAGTCAGAAACAAAGGATCCACTGACTGAAATAGAGTCAAATCAATAATTTGGAACATAAGTAAGCCAAAAAACAACCAATCAAATCAACAAGAAGAAAAAAGAATCCTCCCCTGAAAAAAATGAGGGTAGTGTAAGCAGCCTGTGGGATAACTTCAATCATTCCAACATTTGCATCATAGGGGTGCCAGAAGGAGAAGAGAAAGAGAAAGAAATTAGAAATCTATTTGAAAAAATAATGAAAGAAAACCTCCCTAATTTAATGAAGGGAATATGCATACAAGCACAAAGAGTCACTGATAACATGGATACAAAAAGGCCCCCTCCAAAACACAACATAATTAAAACGCCAAAATTAAAGGTAAAGAGAGAATCTTAAAAGCAGCAAGAGAAAAGCAGTTAAAAGGAGTTTCCATAAGCCTATCACCTAATTTTTCAAAAGAAACTTTGCAGGTTAAAAGGGATTGGGAAGAAATATTCAAAGTCATGAAAATCAGGGACCTACAGCCAGGATTGCTTTACTCAGCAAAGATATCATTTAGTATCGAAAGGCGGAGAAAGAGCTTCCCAGGAAAGAAAAATCTAAAGGAGTCCATCATTGCCAAACTATTATTATATGAAGTATTAAAAGGACTTGTTTAAGAAAAAGGAGATCAAAAATATGAACAATAAAATGGCAATAAATCTGTATTTATCAACAATTGAATCTAAAAAAAAAGCCAAGTAAACAAGAACAGAGTCAGAATCTTGGATACGGAGGTGGTTTTGATGGTTGTCAAACGGTAGAGTGTGGGGGAATGGGTCAAGAGATAAGAGGATTAAGAAATACAAATAGGGACTTTCAGCAAAGATGGAGGTGTAGGTAGACACACTGTGCCTCCTCACACAAACAAAATAAAGACAATAAAAATTTAGAAACAAACAAACAAAAAAACAACCAGTACTGACAAAAACTGAACTGTATGGAAGTCTGACAACCGAGGAGTTAAAGTAGACATATTCATCCAGACCAGTAGGAGGGGTGGAGTCAGGTGGCCGAGCAAAGAGGGTGCATGGTAGGGTGGCTGGCAGATCCAGTGAGGCAGTGGATTGTGGAGGGGCATGGTGCACAAGGTGGCTGGTGGATCCGGTGGTCCCACATTCCTGCACAGATAAACCAGGTGAAACTGGGAAGCCAGACAGACCACAAAACCCAGGGTCCCAGCAACAGGAAATAAAGCCTCAAAACACCAATTGAAAACTCCTGTGGGGGTTGAGGTGCTGGGAGAAACTCCCAGCCTCACAGGAGAGTTTGTTGGAGAGACCCACAGGATCCTAGAAGGCACACAAACCCACCCACATGGGAATCAGCACCAGAAGGGCCCAGTTTCCTTGGGGGAAGCAGGTGAAGTGACTGAAATGTGAAACAGAGTGGAGCAAGAGCCATTGTTCCCTCTTGGACCCCTTCCCCACCTACAGCATCACAACCCAGAAACTGGGTTTCCCTGCCATGGTGAATACCTAAGGCTCTGCTCCTCACTACATAACAGGTGCGGCAAGACAAAAAAAAAAATGGCCCAACATAAGAACAGCTCAAAGCTCCACAAAAAATACAACTAAGTGATGAAGAAACAGCCAACCTATCAGATGCACAATTCAAAGCACTGGTGGTCAGGATGCTCACAGAATTGGTTGAATCTGGTCACAAATTAGATGAAAAAATGAAGGCTATGCTAAGTGAAATAAAGGAAAATGTACAGGTCACCAGTACTTTTGGGAAGGAAACTGGTACTTAAATCAATGGAGTGGACCAAAAGAAGGAAGAAAGAAACAACCAAACAGAAAAGAATGAAGCAACAAGAATTCAAAACAATGAGGAGAGGCTTAGGAACCTCCAGGACTTCTTTAAACATTCCAACATCCGAATTATAGGGGTACCAGAAGGAGGAGAGGAAGAGCAACAAGTGAAAAATTTATTTGAACAAATAATAAAGGAGAACTTCCCCAATCTGGCAAAGGAAATAGACTTCCAGGAAGCTCAGAGGGTCCCGAAGAAGTTGCACCCAAGGAGGAACACACCAAGGCACATCATAATTGCATTAGCCAATATTAAAATGAAGGAGAGAATCCTAGAAGCAGCAAGAGATGAGGAGATAGTTACCTACAAAGGAGTTCCCATCAGACTGTCAGCTGATTTCTCAAAAGAGACCTTACAGGCAAGGACCTACATCCAAGATTGCTCTATCCAGCAAAGCTTTCATTTAGAATGGAAGGGCAGATAAAGTGCCTCTCAGTATGGTCAAGTTAAAGGAGTTTACCATCACCAAGCCCTTATTATATGAAATGTGAAAAGGACTTATCTAAGAAAAAGAAGATAAAAAACATATGCAGAAAAATCACAGCAAACTCACAATTATTAACAACCATGCCTATAACAAAAACAAAAATGAATTAAGCAAACAACTAGAACAGGAACAGAACCACAGAAATGGAGATCACCTAGAGGGTTAGCAACAGGGGAGTGGGAGGAGGAGAGGGGGAAAAGGCACAGAGAATAAGTGACATAGATGATAGGTAGAAAATAGGGGGTAAGAATAGTATGGGAAATGTAGATGCTAAGGAACTTATAAGTATGACACATGGACATGAACTAAATGGGGGAATATGGGTGGGAGAGGATGTGCAGGGTGGAAGGGAGTGAAGGAGTGAAAATGGGACATCTGTAATAGCATAATCAATGAAATATATTAAAAAGTAAAAAATAAAAAAAAAAATACAAACAGATAGTTACAGAATAGCCAGGGGATGTGAGGTACAGCATAGGAAATGGAGTAGCCAAAGTATACACATGACCCATGGACATTAGCAATGATGTGGGGATTGCCTGAGGGAGTGGGGTTATTGGGGGGGTGGGGGGATAAAGGAGGAAAACTTGGTAAAACTATAATAGTATCATTAACAAAGTAAATTTAAAAAAATAAAAGAAAAAATAGTTAAGTATTGCTATAAGATATCTAGAAGACTGGCTATACTAATGAAAACTTCTAATCAAAATAACTTTCTATACAACTGTACCTGAACAACAATAAAAAAAAATAACTTTCTATAGTTAGATTTGTAGCCAAAGACACCACTATCCAAAATCTAAATCTTTTCTCTGTGACTTCAGGAGAAATTGTCCAATCTGTTTTAATTTTTAAAACAATTTCCAGCTTCTGTATGTACCTCTCTTATTCAGGCAATAAATGCAAATATGCTTCTATTCCAGAATTGCATTTCAAAGTACAGAAATGCATTTAAACATTATGCAACCTGAAGACTATTATAATTGGAAAGAACAGAACCAATAATGCTTATGTTAAGCCATAGCTTGTTAGTATTATTTTACATTAAAATATACAAACCTCATATCTTATATTAATAGTAATGTAAAATTATTCCATAATAATAAAAAACATTTAAGATAGTTCTCTGTGAAGCCATTTTTAATATTTTCAATTATAGTTTACATTCAATATTATTTTGTATGATTTTCAGGCATACAGCATCATATAAATAATCATATGCTTTATAAAGTGTTCCCCCTAATATTTCAAGTACCCACCTGGCACCATAAGTAGTTATTACACTATTATTTATTATATCCCTGTGACTATTTTGTAACTACCAATTTGTACTTCCTAGTCCCTTTGCCTTTTTCACCCAGTTCCCATTATTACCACTTCCACCTACCACCCAATTCAGATTATTTTATTTCTCTGAGTTTTTCCTATTACATTTAGTTTAACCCTTACTTTTGTTTATTATGTCATATCCTACATTTCTCTATTAAATTTTAAGCTGCTTCTAAGAGCATTATATATACATCTTTGACATATTGATAATTTCTATTTCATAACATACTATACAAATGTTTATTGAATTGACTTGAGTAATAAAAATTATTTAGATGATCTATCTATCCATCTAAATATCTGCTACAATCAATATTGGGCTACGGTCATTTCCAGAGAAAACTAAAATGTAAAAAGTATGTTAGCATATGTAGGTCTAATATAAAGAATTAATTTATTAATGATATTTTAATTTTAAATATTTTAATTTATTTTAATAAACAGTATTTCTTTTAAATAATGACAGTTTTAAATAATACTCACAAAGCCAGTGTCATTATTTAAAATGTTTAGTATAACTGGAACCCAGCTGACAAATGTAAGGTTATGAAATTCATACAAACTTTTGTAGATTTTTCCCATAATTAACTCGTTAAATATTAGTTAAACATAACAAGTTCCAGGTACAACAGTAAGCCCTGTTAACTTAAAGAATAATTCTACATAATTCCTAACCTTGGGAAGACTATAACTTTTGGGGCAAGACGCAACATTCATCAAAGATCACTGAGCAATGTGTAGGTGCTTAAAATTCACTTGTGATGCTATGGGCTACTTAGGAAAGGTGTGAATCAGGCCTTGATGGCTCCTTGGGGTGGAGTGGTGTAGGCAGGTGAAAGTGGACATACACAGTTTGCAAACTATAAGTACTATTATGCATATATAGTCCAATGTTATCAATATATGTTTTTACTAAAGAGATCTGCCTCTATAAAAAGAAAATTAAATCATCTGAAAAGAAATGATTAAATTTGCTAAGATTCACATTGCTCTTTCACTGAATGGAACTGGTAGAACACTACCTAGCAACTAATTTTAAGGGAATGAAAAGAACAGAAAAAATTACTGGTACCTTTGAGAATGGTTATTCATAAATGTATTCTTACAATATGGTATGAATGACCTCAACCAAGATTCATCTTTAGCCAAAAATCTACCAGTAAGTTGCAGAAGGCCGATGTTTATCTGTCAGTTGATAAGTTTTAAACCTAACTTGTTCATGTAAAAGTAAGGTTAGCATTGCTATATTGCTAATTGTTGAAATGTGTCTTAAAAATACATTTCTGTCAATTACTCATGCAACTTGGAACATAAAAATTATTTGTTCCATACTACAATTTCACTAACTGCAAATAAGCATAGTCAATAGTCAATTATTGACGTAATTTGGAAAATAAAAATTATTTGTTTTCTATTGACAATTTTACTAACTGCAAACAAGCATAACATATGTTTTCCTCTAGCATAGGTTTAACTTTTTAATTTGCCATCTTGTACTAGCCTTGTTGTGTAATAACAAACCTTTTCAGCACACTTTTATCTCTTAAAACTACCTTGAAATATTTGATTTTTACAGTGTGTTGTGAGCTCATGTACCCAAATGGTACTGATATGATTACTTTAAAACCATAAGCAAGTCTAAATATAGTCATAGAAATTGTGAGGCAGTACTTATTATATGTACAGTGTTCAATAAATATATTTATATTAGTATTTTATGTTGAACATCAAAACAACAACTCAAATATCAAATTTATCATAAACAACCCCTCAATTTTTGAGATGTTCAACAAAAAAGTATATACTGCTAGTTGGGAATCAGTAATTGGGAATATAAAGAAATAGACAATAAACACTATTTATACCTGGAAATAGCACTCAAGCAAATTTTGATGTGGATGTCCAAAATGTAAACAGATGCCAACCTACATGTATTAGTTTATTTGCCTGGAGAGTAAAGGAGATAGTGGAAGGACATAAAAAGTATATAAAAAGTCATAAACTAGAAGCTTTATTTTTCATTATAAATTCTGTACATGTAGTGAATTGTGTGGATTTGAAAACTCCATACCTTTCAGACCAGTATAGAAGACATTCACAGAATCAATAGTTAGAATGTATAATTGATTTGGAATTTAAAGCAGTTCTGGCTTACTTTACAGTTAGAGATAGTCTGGGTTTTAGGCACATGAGAAAAGCACAATTCTGTGACTCTAAGCACTACTGGATAAAGTAATAGAAAGCTGATAATTAGGTGATCAGCAGAATTATGGGCTCTTGGCCATAAGCAGTTTAAGCAGATGTGATATGTATTGAAATGGTGGCATTACCTGAGTGAACATAGTGACAGAGCAAGCATCAAAGAAAATTATCCTACTGGCTCACCTTGCCTCATCATAGTGAGGCATCAAATGAAATATTTGATATTTTAGGTCATTACTATTGGTACTAAATGCTTTTATTAAATCTCTATGGTGAATCCAAATTCATCTTAAAATTCACTTGTGAAATTTTCTTTTTAAATACCCAAAAGTTTTTTTCTACAATTATTCTGTGTCTTCTGTTAATTTAGACATAAAAATAGGCAATAGAATAATATAATAAATATTTCATACCTACCACATGCCTGAAGAATAAATTATCGATACATTTGAAATCCGTAAATCATTCCTTCCTATTATATGTTCTATTCTCCTTAGCAGAGGATATCATGATCTTTTTTAAAAAAGATTTTATTTATTTATTTTTAGAGAGGGAATGCAGGGAGAAAGAGAGAGAGAGAGAAACATCAATGTGTGGTTGCTGGGGGTCATGACCTGCAACCCAGGCATGTACCCTGACTGGGAATCGAACCTGTGACAATTTGGTTCGCAGCCCATGCTCAATCCACTGAGCTATGCCAGCCAGGGCTTGATATCATGATCTTGTTTCTTATCATTTCTATGAATCTCTCTATAATTTTATACATATATTTTTGTGTTAGAGTTCTCCAGATAATAAAGAGAACCAATAGAATATATATGTGTTTGTGTGTGCATATGTGTGTATATATCTAAATGTGGTATAATTTATTAGTGTTTCGCTTTAAAGTATGTGCTTCTTTGAAAATTATTTAAGAATTTATTTAAGAAATTTATTTCTATTCTGAAATCATTGATAGGTTCTTAATTCTCAAAAACTTTTAAATTTTACTTTCCAGACTTAGTTTTAATTTTTGCAGAATTGACATGTAATCAAGTAATTTAAGTAAGTAATTTATCTAATTTCATTTTATTTCATGGGGCTAGACAGTTGCTCTAGAACCATATATTAAATATTAATAATTCATTCTTTCTTCACCAGTTTTAATGTCATTTTGTCATATCTATATTTAAATAATTACATTTCAGCATTTTCTGTTTTGTTCCATTTGCTAACTTGTTTGTCTCTGAACTAATACTAGATTATCTTAATAAAGTGTTAACATAAGTATTTTCATCAAGAAAAGTGTTTATGCATAGTAACGTTAGCTAATCTGTTTTCTCTATATTTCAATGTAAATTATACGAGTGGTTTCTTAAGTTCCATAAAAAAGCAAACAAACAAATAAACATAAAAGCCTGTGTAGATTTTGAAGAGTTGCTTAGATTAATTTGTGGAGAATTTATATTTTTACTATGTCAACTCTTTTTTATGACAAATATTTATTTGTTTAGGTCTTTTTTATTTAGGTCTCATATTTATTTAGGTCTTGTTAAATGGTTCTCAATGTAGTGTTATCACTTTTATCATAAAATCATATATATCTTTTGTTAGACTTTTATGTTTGGAATTTTGTTGCTAATAAAAAATACATATTTTGTAATAATCTAGTGTTCAGTAAATTAAGGCATTTTTATAGTCTGAGAAACTGTGTCTCCAAGATCAGTGTAATTTATAAAAGAGAAAAGCTCAGACTTTAAGGAAAGTGCTCAGGTTTATGGCTTTCATAACACTTCTTAATAATTAGTTTCACATCAAAAACTAAATATAATCCCATGCTTGAAAAAATATATATAGTAATTAAAGTTTTTAAACTGAATTATTCCTCAAACTAAAAATACAAAACTTTTAGAAGAAAAGGCAGGAAAATATCATCATGTTATATAGTTTGGCAGAGTCCTTGGCTGGACCACAGTCCAGATATTAAGGACCAGATATTTGGTCAATATCATTCTAGATCATTTCATGATGGTATTTTTGGATGAAATTAACATTTAAATTGGTGAATTAAAAAAAAAAAGTAGATTGCTTTTCGTAATGTGAGTGGGCCTCATTCAATTAGTCGCAGGCCTGAATAGACAAAACACTGACTTCCCCCAGGCAAAGGGGGATTCTGCTGGCAGATGGCATTTAGACTCAAACTATCTTCCTTGGGTCTCCAGCCTGACAGCACACCCTGTGATTTTGGACTTGCCAGCCACCATAACTGCATGATTCAATTCCTGAAAATAAATCTCTCTTTCCTTCTCTCCATACACATCCTATTGGTTCTGTTTCTCTGGATAGCTCTAATACTTGCCTGCACCAAAAGCCCTATCCATAAAAGAAAAAGAGATAAATTATACTGTACCAAAATTTACAAATTTTGCTTTGTAATAGATACTCTCAGGAGAATAAAAAGACAAATCACAAACTGGAAGAATGTTTGCAAATTATATATCATGCAAAGATTTTATCAAAAATATGTAATAGTTCTCAAAACTCAACAATAAAATAACAACGTAATTTTTCAAGTGGGAAAAAATTTGAATAGATATTTTATCAAAATACGTAAACAAATGGCAACTAAGCAGATGAAGAGGTGCACAGCATTGCCATTTATGAGGGAAATTTAAGTTAGTGCTAAAATAGATACCATGCATACCTATTAGAATGTTGTGGGGAAAAAATATAACAATACCAAATACTGTTAAAGATATAGAACAACTTGAACTCTTGTACATTGCTAGTGAAAATTTAAAACAGTGCAACCACTTTGGAAAACAATATGGTAGTTTCCTGTAGCGCTAACTGTACACTTATTATATCACCCAGGAATTTGATTCCTAGGTATGTATCCCAAAGGCATAAAAAGTTAAATTTACATAAAAATTTGTATGTAAAATGTTTATAGCAGCTTTATTAAAAATCACCAAGAGCTGGAAATAATTCAAGTATTCTTCAACAAGTGAATGGAAGATTAAATTGTGGTAAAGTCATACAATGCAATAAAAAGGAATCAACTAGTGATGCATGTAACATGAATAAATCTCAATTGCTTTCAGTGAGTAAAAGTTGTCAGAACAAAAATTTGATTCTGTATGATTTCATTTGTAAGACAGAGCTGACCAAAGGCACTGGAACAGAAAACAGATTAGTGGTTATAGAGGTTGAAATTGGGGCAAGGATTGACTACAAAGGGGTCAGCACAAGGTGGGTTTTGGTATGAAGGAACTGTCCCTGTGTCATGGTAATGTTGGTCGATACATAACTGTCAAAATTCATAAAACGGCAAATCAGAAAGACTAAATCTACTGTTTGCCAATGAAAAAACTAAAGTATAAAATGTATGTGTGAAATATTTTTACTCAGCTTTTCTGTACCAGCCTCTGTGTAAATGTTGAGTTGAAATTATTTTATTTCTGTTTCCTAACCAGGAGCCTTACAATAGTTGATATATTACATATATATTCCAAAGCAAAAAAGTTGCAATAAGAGAAACTAAGAATGTTGATATCTCTTTTTGTCAAGTACAACATTATGCATTTTTTATCCATCATGCCATTGGATTTTCATATCAACCTTATGAGTTATCATACAGATATTTATCACTTATAGAGAGCAAGAAAATGAAGCTTGGAGAGGTTAGCTAGGTAAATGTCTGATTCATCACTTCTACAATCTCTGTTACACTATTATAAGGCACTTATTTATTATTAATTAGCATTCTTATGATTTGTGGATGAAGGATGTAGAAGCAGATGAGGTATTTTGATTGCTATTTCTTTGTTGTTCTCTTCCCTCCTAAGGTAATCAATTGTGTATCATATAAGACAAATGGCCTTGATGAGAGCGTGCTGCTTAATAGAAATCCAGGACTTCAGGAAATTCTTTGCCTTCCCAGTTTTCTGGTCAGGTTGCAGTAGTATATCCAGAGCAACAAAATTATAAGTGCTTTCTTTCTATATTTCTTACAATGTTTCAGAGCCATCAAATGTATAATCCTCAAAAAGTTCATCAAATATGCTAAGTGAAATAAGCCAGGTGGTGAAAGACAAATACCATATGATCTCACCTATAAGTGAAATCTAATCAACAAAACAAATGAGCAAACAAAATACAACCAGAGACATTGAAATAGAGAACAAACTGACAGTAACTAGAGGAGCAGGGCAGAGGAGAGGGGGGATAGTAGGGGGGATAGGAGAAGGGCCATCAAGGAACATGCATAAAGGACATATAGACAAAGTCAAAGGGGATAGCTTCTAGGATGGGGTGGGGGGCATAGTGGGGTGAAAGTAGAGACAACTGTACTTGAACAACAATAAAAAAATGAATGAATGAATAATATGAACATTAAAAAAGTTCATCAAATTATGTTTCTATGGGGAGCTAGACTGCTTTTTTCTCCTGGTTTTTTTTTTTGAGTATGTGTTTTCAAGTACCCAGGCAAATGTAAACTATTTCTTAGAGAAAAATCTGAGTTATTAAGTTATCTAAATAATCATTCGCTTTGTAAGCTGTACTTTTATTATTAATTTTAGTGTGTTTGCTGAACATGCTGCTTTAAAACCTTTCTGTGAAACCTCATGAATTCAGGGCTTCCAAGATAATGTAACTTTGTCAAAGTGAGTGCACAAATCCATTTTGCATCATGTATGTAGGTAGAAATCTGAGATAGGGAATGAGGCCCCATTAGCAGCAAGAGTTTGGGGGCAGAATTCAGAAGCACAGAGGAGTCAAAGGCAGAACCTTTCATATAGGCCTAAAACCTAATCTCACAAATGTTAAAGGGTACCCTGGGTAGTCCAGAATGAGGGAACTCAGAGGGTCATGGATGTTGGAAAGGAAGGCAAGAAAATAGTTACAAGGCACTGGCACCAAGTAAATGATAGTTGGGGCAACCTTTAGCAATAGTTTTCTTAATGCATCTCCCACAAAGGCAGGACACTGCTTCTCAGCAAGATGATCCAAAACTCAACTATGGGAACAGGCAGGAAACATCAGTTGATTGCAGAGAAAAATGTAGTTGGATAGGATAGAGGCAAATCTAGGCAGTTTATTATGATTGTTCAGAAATTTACACTTATGATTTGAATTAAGAACTTGATGTTATTGTCTTTGTTTAGACTTGGAGGTCTTATTTTGTTTTGTCTTCTCTTTTTGGCAATATGAACTAGATAGGAGATTATTTATTTGACCTAGAATCAATTTTAACCATCCCACAAAATAAGTGCCCATTAACTGGATTCAATGTACCTGAAGCCAGTATTAATTTTCATCCCTTTTTATGCTAGTTAAATGAATTACTTACCTTGACCCCTAAAGCCAGAAGCTACAAGCAGAAAAATCTATTGGGATATTAATGTGTGTATTTTTTTAAATTTCCTTTCCTCCTATTCAAGCATATAGCCAAAACTGCATATTCTTTACCTCAGAAAATATCACAGGAGAGAAATCAGATAAGAGCCCTTCCTTTGTTCAGTAAATGCCTAAAATATTGAAGAGACTGGGTAGAAAATGAAAGGGAGAGGAGCCCTAGAAATGAGGAAGAAACAATTGTCGGTGGATCCTACCAGTCAGCACCAGAGATCCCTCTGTGGTAACACCCTGGGGGAAAGGCCAGACCTCAGAGGGGTAGAAAGATGTTTCACATAGAAGACTGGACCCCAGAGCCAGTGGCCTCTGCAAAGACGTACATGATCTGTGAGTAGCTCAGAAGTGGAGTCTTGCCAGTAACAGAAAATGGGGATAGCAGGGGCCATTGTAATGCAGTAGAGACAGGAGACCTGCCCATGTTTCAGTCGTGACATAATCTTCCCAGTTTCTAGGACCATCTTGTGGCAAGGAGCGGCCAAGATGCTGATTAAAATAGAATTTCCTTCTAGATAGTAGAAGAGTAAATAAGAAAGTGATCTGAAGGCATTTTAAGTGGGTTTAAAGAGAATTTTAAAAGTGTTTTCAACCCTGGCCAGGTATCTCAGTTGGTCAGAGGGCCATCCCAATATGACAAAGTTGTGAGTTTGATCCCCAGTCAGGGTACATGCAAGAAGCAACCAATTAATGCATAAATGTGTGGGGCACCAAACTGATATATCTCCCTCTCTCTCTAAAATAAACTAAATTAATGTATCTTTGTTTCTTACAGTCCAGAGTTTGCAGACTAATATTCATGAACAATATGTGCTTAATAATAATATTTTATATACAGGGCTAATTTGACACAGAACTTAAAGGATCCCACATAAAGATACTGGTCTTGTTTAGACTGAGTTGGTATATTCAAATAGAGGGAAATATAAAGATCTGTAATATATTTATATACTGACAGAATTTTAGGAAGGATAACAAACAAAAGAGCATTTAAGCAACCTTGTTTTTTTGTGTGTGTGATTATTTTTCTCAGCTAAGAAAATCCTGAAATCAAAAGTCACAAAATGACCTTTACAACCATATAGGTTGAGTGGTGGTGGAGAGGGGCTGAGAACTCACATCTCCAGGAACACAGCCACAGCACCACTTGCCTGTCCACATTAAGCTCAAAAAGCACCAAGCCAGTCTGGCCTTACATCAAAAAGTGATAAACAGAGAGAAGGAAACCTTTGCCTTCATTTAGGGCAAAGTTTTCTGGCTACTACTGCATTTAGAAAATGTTCTTCCAGCAGCTTGTCTATGGAACAGTATTATTCTTCACAGTGAGCCCCTGAGAATTTTATGATTTTGATTTGCCATCTTGCCCCACTTTCATCAATCCATGGGTGGGACTGAGGTAAGAAATTCTGCTAAGAAAAAGAAGGAATGAGTGGTTATTACTAAGAGCCCACAATCTTGTCTTATATAGCAGCATTGACAGGACAATGCTGAAAAAAAGAAATTCTTTCGAATTCCATCTGTGACTTTGTGCAGAGTACACCAGAGAGACTATGGCATGCACCTGGCATTTGAGACATTCAGCATCTTTGCAGCAGTGAAATGGGGTTGGGGGTCATGTGAATTGGAGATGGACACACTGGGAAGGCTTCCAGCTCTCTTGGGGAAGACAGCAGTACCTGAGACAGTGGTCAGATCTTCCTTAAGTGAGAGCAGCTGCAGAGGTTTCATCATCATTCCTAAAGAGAACAAGAAGTAATAGGCACTCTGATGAAGCAAAGAGGAGTTAACAAACACACGAGTAATATCCTCTTAGGAGTCTCAGAACTACTGAGGGTGAGAGGCAGTGTGTGCAATTTTTGTGAGGCTGAAATCCCAACAATTTTTCTGATGGAGGGCTAGAACCATGAAAACAGAATAAAAAACTGTTAATATGATCCAAATTTTATCCACAGGCTACTGTGGCTTGGAAACTGTTAAAATAAAATTGTAGATTAGTCTTGAAAATCCACCAAGCAGACAAAACTACTTAAGCTACATAAGCAAAACTAAATCTAGTGTATTTCATGAACATATATGGGGAGGGACACACAAAGAAACACAATTATCTTCCAGAGAGTGAGCCCCTTGTAGTACAGGTTTTGCCCACTGGGTGAGTGTTCTAGGAACCCATCTATATCAGTGTATCAGCTGGCGTTGTTGTGAGAGGTTGTCTTCAGCTTCAGTGAATTTTTTTTGAAGACTCTTTCAATGTGTTTGCCCATTTCATGATGAGTGGTTTACCAGCGCACCTGCCCACACTGCTGAGTGTTCAGTGGTTTTGAACAAAAAATGGCATGATCCCTGTGCCCCACCCTTCCTATTCACCCAATCTTCTCCCAAGCAACTTTTTTTTTTTGTTCCCTTGGATGAAAAAAGTCCTCAAAGGAAAACATTTTGCTGATATGAAACAAACAAACAAAAAACAGCAGAAACACTAAAAAGTGTCAAAATCAATGAGTTAAACTGTTTTGAGCAGTGGAAAAAATGACTCAATAGGTGTATTGCATCAAATGAAGAGTACTTTTAAGGTGACTGAGTAAATAATTTATTTTTATTAATAAATTCCATTTTGGGAATGGTCTCCTCTCATAAGTGATCATCTTAAAAGAAACTGAAGTTGCCTTTCTAAAATGGTATAAGATCATCACTTTTAACCAATTCTTTGTTGCTAGAAGCCTTTATTGTACTAACTGACTACTGGAAAGGTTAACCATCTTCTCCACTCTGAAATCATCCTGTTATTTCTTGCCTCGGAGTCTTACCAGTTTTAGATTTGAAGGCTCCCAGTTCACATTGTTCTATTGCGCATAATAAAATTTTGCTAAATATAACTTTACTAATCTGGTTCCAATTTTTACTGCTTCTGGATTTTTATTAAGACAAAGGGTTAGATTGGAATAACCATTTAGTATTTGTCATATTTATTTAAACTGCATTGCTTTCACCTGCTACTTTGCTCATCTCCAATTCCCTCAAACATTTTTTAAATTTAGTCTGAACCCCAACTCTGACAACTATTTTGAAATGTGTGCTCTCTAATCTGATCCTCAATGGCATTTTTAATCTCTGCTACCCAGTTTAATTTACCCTATGCTATCTTGTCTTATTGGTCATCTTTTCACATGTATCTCATTTCCCTTTCAAGACTGTAAACCTCTGTTTTTAGTTTCTGAATAACTACTTGATACTCAGGAAGGCACGTGGCTTTAGGAGCATCTACCTCTGTGTTTACTTGGAGAATTAATCAATGGAAAACCAAACTACATCTACCAAAGGGCTGCTGGCACCAACTTCACACATCTGAATGTTCCCTGAACTAAATGGCCATGTCTTCCAGTTCCTATCCTTAAAGTAAAAATTAGGGCTCACCTGGTCAAATTCTCTTGATTTGAAAGTAGCCATACTGATGATTGGAGTAAAAATCCTTAATGCTTGTTAGATGAAATGATTAAGAGTTGCCTGGGCCCTGGCCAGATAGCTCAGTTGGTTAGAGTGCCATCCCCTTATGTCAAGGTTGTGGGCATAAATAAGTGGAACAACAAAGCGATGTTTTTTATTTGTCTCTCTCTCTCCCTTCTCTATTTCTCTAGAATCAATTTCTTTTTAAGTTGAAGAAAATAAAAAAGAGTTCCCTGGCTATGTACCCTTGCTCTGCTACTTATTACTTGACTTCTGGAAGTTTATTTAACCCCTCTGTGTCTGTCGCTTTTTCTGTAAAAGTGATATAATGCAGTACTAGGCACTATAAAAGTATGTTATTCATTTTCTATTTAAGAAAACATTTTTCTAAATGAGAGTATTTCAGCAAACATGTGACTTTGGAAAGGTTGTGGTTGTAGCAGTGAGAAAAGAAGGTTGCACACACCTAACCCTTAGGTGACACAAGGTCCCACAGGCAGAATCTGGCCCTCCACCTCGTTTTATCCAGCCCACACCTTGTTTCTACCCGGAGGCAGCACTGAGCTCTTGCTTAACTGTTAAGGAGTAGTTAACATTTGCACAGTCCTAAAATTACATTCGGCCCTTTGAAGGCAACCTCGAGTCTGATGTTGCCCCAATGAAAATGAGTTTGACACCCCTTACCTAACCAATACTCAAGCAGGTTAATCCTGGTGATAACAGATACTACCCAGACTGAGGAGTCTGGTATAAAGAAACTCTTCCACAACCCATTAACTTAATAAAAATTACATTACCACTAATTGTCTTCTTTAAATATTTTATAAATGTTAGGATGTCTAGCTCTTGAAAATAGGTTTTGTAAGTTTTAGGCATATATAAAGAACTTTTTAAAACTTGTTGACTGATGATACAAATCATTAGGACTGAGGGGTGGTGCAAGAGGGGGTGAGTGAAATTTGAGTTTTTGGTTTTTCAATTTCCATCTTAAAGTCATTTGTGAGGCAATATTAACACATTGCTATGTGATGGTAAATAACAGATAAATTATATTGTAATTAATTATTTCAAGTTACTTTCCAGAAACAAGCAATCGATACTAAAATAGTAAATGTAGAACTAAGCCAATATAATGCATAAGTATTTTTACATTGTTTTTTGAAATCTCCTTTAGGAGCACTGTTAGTTTTAATTCTCCAAGCTTTACCAGATAGAAATAATGTTGAGTCAAAATTGTAATATAATATAGGTAGTTTTAAAAATACGGTAAACATTTTTTTTGCCATTGTGTTCAATTTTATGCTATTTATTTTGTGAGCATACTCCCTTGGTGTAGTTTGTTTTGAATTATTCCAATCTGGTTTAGTTTAGAAAGATTGTTTTGTTCTTGTTCAATTTTCCTATTGGACCTTAGTGATTAAAGTCTATTGGTTAGAAAAATAAATTGCCATTCAGCACATTTAATATGTTTATGAACCTGTGTACATACTAATATATTAAAGGCAAAATTTTATGTTTGCTGTGGTATGTAAAATAGGTCTTGACAGAAATAAATACATCTTTTATATTCAAAGTAGATTTTATGGAATGTTATAGAGCTGAAATAGTAAAATTCAGAAGCATCATCTCAAATTAGGTGTTGTTCTTTTGACTCTAAACAAGGGTTATTCTGTCTTAGCTAGTATCCTGCATCTACCGTCACTTGAAAGTGTCATCTTGGGCTATTTGACCAAAAAGTTATCAGTCTTAGCTATTAAGTAAGCCAGTACTTTATTCTTAATCTACTAAATATATTACAGAAAAAGTACTCTCATCACTAAATTTAAAACATCTAAAATCTTTATTTGTTGTGCTTTCTATCTTTTCCTTTTGCTCTCACTTTCTTTTGTTTATTTTGTGTGTGTGTGTGTGTGTGTGTGTGAATAATGGGTCCATTAAATTTATCAGTACACTCTATAGTCTCAACAAAATGTTTGTAGTATATTTTTAATTTAATGCATTTTTACTAAATCAACATGGAACAGACTGATAGCTGTCAGAAAGGAGAGGGAGGGAAAATTGGCTGAAAGAAGGTGAAGGGTTTAGCCAAAGAATATATATGCATAAGCCATAGACACAGACAACAACGTAGTGATGGCCAGAGGAAGGGAGGCAGAGGCTGGGTGGAGGTGAGCATACAGGGGTAAACCAGAGATAGTAACAGTGTCAACAACAAAAATAAAGTTAAAAAATAAATAAATGTGCTTTTAGTGAAGTCTTACCAAACAATTTTAAAAGAATTTTCACTTACACTATTTATTTAATTCAACAGATTTAAGGAAATAAAATTAGCCATCATATCTGTAAAATTTAAACTTTTTAGCACAACAACCATCTTTAAACACCTTTGATATTTGGAAAGGAATTTCAGCAGAGTGATTATATTATCTTGAGTTGAATTACTTGGAACTAAACTGAAAATGAAGAAAATTTAATTCATGGACTGTGTAGACATCAATATAAATATTGCAATAATTGTATTTAAATTTAAATTCTTGCTTAACTTAACAATTTCATCCCTGTGAAAATCACTGGGTGAATTGAGAGGGGAGATGGATATTCAATCTCTAAACAAAAGAAAGTTATTTTAAAAGTTTTAGAACATAGCTGCATATTGAAATACAAAATCATTTATAATTAATAAATAAAAGCCAATTATTTTAAATAGGTAGTCTCAAAAGTCATTCATTATATTATATATCCCTTGACTTTGAGTTCAAACTTAATGTTCAGCAGTGAATGGAGATTACAGGTGAGGACGGAGATGGAAGATCCAGAAGATATAAAGGTTGATATCCTGGTTTGTGATGACTGTGAAGAAATAGTCTAAGTAATTCCATACCATCATCCAATTCTTTCCCCTTATTGACTTGAATGAAAAAAATAACTTAGTTATAGAATTATGATTTAATTCAAAACAAGAAAGAATTCAGTTGAATTTTATAAGGTCAAAAATATAATACTGTACAAGCTATCAAATTAGAAGGACCCAATAATCCATACTGTCCTTGAGTTCTCACTGGAGGTATAGAATACTCCTTTTAGTCCAGTATTTTTTGAAATTGTGGTCTATGAACTATTCACATCATAATACCCTGAAGGACTTAATAAAACCATAGTTTCCTGGGACTAAGAGGCTACTAAATCAAATACCTATGCCAGAGATCAGGAATCTCTGTTTTAGCAAGTATCCCAAGTGATTTTTAAAACTGAGATATCACAGTAAAGATATGTCAACTGTCTGTCTGTACAAATATTTACATATGAATATACCCATGTAACTGTGATTTAGAATCAAGACATAGCAAGTTTTCATTATTTTAGAAGGATATTTCATGCCCCCTTTTAAGGTAATAACATACATACCCAGAGGAAAAAATATCACTATGTTGCCTTTTCTCAAACTTCATAAAAATGGAATATATTTTTGTAATTGATAGACTTCTTTCACATTGTATATTTTAGAGTCATCCACATTGTTGAGTATATGAATAGCATATTCTATTTTAATTATTTTATAGCTGAATGATAAATATTTGGGTAGTTTTCCAGTGATTCTTATGGACTAGACCATTAAAAAATCTTTCACTCACATCTTTAAAGGAATATTCTGTAGTTGATCAGAACAGTCTGCAAACAAAATAACACTACTAGGAAAAACCAGTGAGGACAATGCAAATAGGTGAAGCTTTGGAAAATCCTATGTTAATCATAGAGAAGAGGGATGTAGAGGTATGGAGAGATGGTGGGAATAAAGTAGACTACAAGGCTGTGGAACCCCATGGCATCCTCTTGAGGTCCCTCTCACTACTTCCCATGCTGTAGCCTGTGACCTGCCATCATTTCCTATTCAAAGTCATCCTGGAAAAGGCTGAGCACCTCACTCTCTTCTCATGTGTTCCAGGAAAAAATACCAACCTCGAATAGGCAGGATTACATCCTAGGCTCTCTTTTCCCTGGTCAAGGCACCTAGACCTACATTGACTAGAAAACCTTCATTACAGAGGTTGCGAGTGGCTTATTCAACACAGCTTTAGACATTATCTTTGCCAAACAGTAAACACAGGAAGTTCCAGTCAGTCTTTGGTGTTTCTTATACTTGACTCTTTATTTGGTATGGTGCTGGACCCAGGCTAAGGAAACTCAAAGAGTAGGACATTCATAAGGTATAATTAAAACCACACAAATTTATTTGTTAAACATTAGTCACTATTCTTATGTGATATAATTGGGAACTTATAGAATAAGCTTTCCATTTGAGGGTGGACTCAGTTTCTCATTAGGTTCTTGAGTATCCCACAAGGAAATGACTGAACAACATCATTGAAGAAGCCCAATTTATTATAGGAGTCTAAAGATTTTTGCAATTTTCTGTGTGAACATGTCTATGTATATTTACATGTGTGTACACGTGCATGTGTAAGTTACAAATACACACGTACAATCATCTCCAAAGATGTTCTCTGGAATGTCCTCCTCTGAACCAGGACTAACCCATTATATTTTGACTGAGTGTCTCAGTGTTGGAGGTTATATAAACACTAAATCCTGGTAATTCTTTATCATTAAAATTAAGTCAAAAACTGAATATCTAGCATATCCTTCAATCACTTCAAAAAGTACCCAATATTTGTGAGAAAACATGTTTACAGGGGACAGAGGTGGGGATGGCTGGGGTGGGAGGGGAGTGGTGGGCAGGAAAGGCAGACAACTGTACTTAAACAACAATAATAATAAAATAAATAAAATATTCTAAAAATTAAAAATCACTGGGCAAGTTAAGCAAATCTGATTAATTTTTCCACTTGTCATAAGGATGCAATTCTTACATTTTAATTTCTAAACCTAAAATAATAAAAGCATACAATTAAAAAAACATTTACTTTAGTGATATCCATAGCACATTATACACTTGGCTTAAAAGAACTCTTAAGACATTTCCCTCTCATTTCTTTTTCTTTTTAAAAAGACTTTATTTATTTATTTTTAGATAGAGAGGATGGGAGGGAGGAAGAGAGAGAGAAACATCAATATTTGGTTGCCTCTTTTGTGCCCTGCACCAGGGACCTGGTCCACAACCCAGGCATGTGACCTGACTGGAAATTGAGCCAGTGACCCTTTGGTTCTCAGGCTGGCGCTCAATCTACTGAGCCATACCAGCCAAGGATCCCCTCATTTCTTAATTATTCTACCACTGTAACAAAAAACACCATTTGTTGTGCATTTCTTTGGTTTTCTATCCATCAGTAGCCATTTACATAATGAGTTCTCAGAGCTGAAAATTTTTAGGAATTTAATATTTTCAAAATAGTTCAGGCTAAAGGATTAAAAACAGCTTTTGGGACTTTTACAAGGCAGGTCAAAACAGACTTCTTACTTTTGAGAAACCAGGCTACAAAAGAAAGAAGAATATATTGTTTCATTGAAGTGAATCAAGAAAAGATGTTGGCTGTAAACCTTACTGTTAGATCGTTGCCCACATTTCTTCACAAGTTTCTGTTAATTCCAGAAACTTCTTGCATAATCTTTTATGAATTTGAGAAAATTATATGTCAAAACTAAAAGAAAGTTTGTCTTTTTATAGGAATACACTTTTCAAGATTAATTTCTAGAGCACCTTTTCCTTTCATTGTCAAAGAACACACCATTAATATTTTTAATTGGAAGGACTGTGAAAATCATCTCCTTCCAACAATTTAACATCTGTTTATTCTTCTCAAATCCTGTAAAGCAGTGGTCCCCATCCTTTTTGGCACTAGGGACCAGTTTCATTGAAGACAATTTTTGCAAGGACTGGAGTTGGGAGGGTGGTTCCAAGATGATTCAAGTGCATTACATTCAAGCTCACCTCCTCCTTGTGTGTCCTGGAGCCCCAAACAGACCTGGCCAGTACCACATCTGGCACAGAAGTCAGGGAGCTCTGCTGTAAAAGATGCCTGGATGCTTATCTTCCTCACTTACATACAGATCATATAATACTGGCACGATTCAACTTCTATTCTCAACATAAAGCTCAATTGACCTGTGAAAACCTAAGACAGCTCATATTACTTTCCCAGAAACTTCAATGACTTCTAATCTCATTCAGAAAAAAAAATCCAAAGTCTAAAATTTTTATTTAAGATTTTAGATCATACACTACCTCCCTAGTTTCATCTTCTATTCTTCTCTTCTATGTTTCTTTTTTTTCCCCTGGCTATGTTGGCTTTCTTAATGTTCCTTAAACCCATAAAGCCCACACCCAGCTCAAGGCCTTTGCACTTGATGAGCCTTTGGCCTGAAATGCTCTTTCCAGAGCTATTCCCGTGGCTTGCTCCTTCACTTCATTTTTTTATTGTTGTTCAATAACAGTTGTCCTCATTCCCCCCCCCATTACTCTCCTCTGCTCTACCCACTTTCACCTTCACATTCAATCCTCTCCCCACTCCCTGTTGTCTTTGTCCATGTGTCCTTTATACATGTTCTTTGATAACATTTCCCCTTTTTTTCCCATTATCCCCCTGCCCCTGCCCCACTGGTCACTGTTAGTTTGTTCTTTATTTCCATGTCCCTGCTTACATTTTACTCACTTGTTTGTTTTGTTGATTAGGTTCCACTTCTATGTAAGATCATGTGGTATTTGTCTTTCACCACCTGGCTTATTTGACTTAGCATAATGCTCTCCAGTTCCCTCCACGCTGTCATGAAGGGTAGGAGCTCCTTCTTTCTTTCAGCTGTGTAGTATTCCATTATGCAAATGTACCATGGTTTTTTGATTCACTCATTTACTGATGGGCACTTAGGCTGTTTTCAACACTTGACTATTGTAAATTGCACTGCTATGAACACTGAGATGCATAGGTTCTTCTGAATTGGTGTTTCAGGATTCTTAGGGTATAATTCCAGCAGTGGAATTGCCAGGTCAAAAGGGAGTTCTATTTTTAGTTTTTTAAGGAAATTCTGTATTGTTTTCCACAGTGGCTGCACCAGTCTGCCTTCCCACCACCAGTGAACTAGGGTTCCCTATTCTCCACAATCTCACCATCACTTGTTGTTTGTTGATTTGTTTATGATGGCCATTCTGACCTGGGAGAAGTGGTATCTCATAGTGGTTTTAATTTGCATACTCTGGTTTCTCTTCAGATCCTATAAATCTTTTACCCTTTACTTCTTTCAGTTACCTATTTAAATGTCATGTTCATCAGGTAGGACTCTTCTTAACTATGTTATATAAAATACCAACTTCTTTTCACCTTTGTGCTCCCTGGCTCCCAGACATATATTCACATTTGAAAATTTTATTGTGTATTTTCCCAACTAGAAGTTGAACTCTATGCAATTTTATTTGCTGTATTCTTTACTGTTTTTTAAGAAGAGAGAACAGCATGTAGTTGATGATCAAAACATATTTTTAATGAATGAAGAAATGGGGATAGATAATAACATAGTAAGGCTTCAGTGCTGAAACAGCTGAGTTTGCACTCAGTTCTGTTCATCTTTTATTAGAAAAGGCATTATTGTAAGGACATTACAGCTGTCCCAACAGGTGGCAACACAAATGTTTGAAGCTCACAGATAAAAGATTTTGGTGTGTGTGTGTGTGTATGTCAATGAAGGAGAGTATATTTGTGTTTTATTTCTGTAGAACTGGTGTCTCTTCAACATGCCCTGAAAGGTCACACACATAAATCATGAACCTCCCTCAAAGCAACAGGTGTGACCTGGTACCCCATCCTCCATTTGGAGCTTCCACGAAATCGCCACACTAATAAAAAGTAAGGATTAAAAACTGTTTTTGAGATTCTGTTACTTTTCAGTTATACATTTTAATTCATTTCCCTTTTTTTCCCTTGACTTCCCAATTATTTTACATTTTACATATGTCATCTTTTCTACCTCCCTGAAAAGTGCCAATTTCCCAAGTTCTAGAATATCTCCACTATTGTTTCTCCTTTTACCCACAGGCCATTTGGTGAGGAAAAAGACATTAGCTTGCCTCATGGTTCCTGAAACTATCATACCTCCATTTTATTTATCTGCCAATTATAAGTAGAAGTTTACCTACTAAGTTATATTCCCCATTCCCTCTATAATTTCTTGGTTTTTTTCCTAAGAAAGGGAAAGAAAGAGAGAAAAAAACACATCAATTTGTCCCATCCATTTATGCATTCATTGGTTGATTCTTGTATGTGCCCTGGCTGGGAATTGAACTCATAATCTTAGAGTATCTGGATGATGCTCTAACAACTAAACTACCTGGTCAGAGCTATATCTTCTTATTGAGAGGCAAACATATTGAATGCTGTGGCTATCAGACCACTGTACCTACACATACTCACTTCTATCAAGTAAAGTGTATACTGGTCATCTGTATTGTTCCCAAATCTGTTTATGCCTACTTTATGTGTTACTAAAAAGAAATAATTTAGTTATATATAATATAAAATGATAAAATAACAATAGAGAAAAATGTGGTTGAATTGATGGAAATTAAGTTAAGTGCTTTCCAAAGACAGTAAAGTAACTCTTTGAGTGACTGCTGTGGAAATGGGTGTGATACAGACAGCTGAAAAGATTGGGAACAGCGGTGGGAAGAAACACAGTATTTTGAATGCTTCAGTAATCAGACATTGCACAACTGCTTTTGAGATTTTTTAAAGAATACAAAACTTGAAAATGTGGAAGAACCATTGTAAATATGATCTATATAAAAAGACAATTGAAGTTTTAATTGCAGAATTTGTTTGTCCTACAACAAAAGTTAGGAACTCAAAAAACACTTAGGTATTTATTTTTTTAATGGAAATGTCTGTATCACTTGCCATAATTTTCTGCTTTAAATAAAGGTTTTGATTAATAAACCAATTCATTTTGATTGCCTATTGCATTAGTTTTCTATTACTGGCTTTAAACCAACCTATTATTTCAGTTTCTGTAAATCAGAAGTCTGGCAACAGTGTGTATGGATTCTCTGTTCAGGGGTCTCATGGACCTGAAATCAAGGTGTCAAAACATGTTGGGCTACCATCTGGGGCTCAGTCTGTTCCAGCCTGACTGGTTGTTGGCAGAATTTATGTCCTTATGCAGTTCTAAGACAAAGATCCTCATCTTCCTGTTGAATATCAGCTGGAGACTATTCTTAGCTTCTAAAGGCAGCCTGCAGCTCCCTGCCATGTGGCCTCCATAGATAGTTCATAACAATGATGTTTGATTGTTCTCCTTGTCAACCAGAGTGTTTCTCTGACTTTCTCTTCTGTGACAAGCTGAAGAAAATTTTCTGCTTTTAAAGGGCCTATGTGATTCAGTTAGCCCCACCTCCATAATCTCCCTTTCTTAAAGTAAACTTTGCATATTGCATAATCTAATTACCAGAGTGAAACAAATCATAGTCACAGTCCCTGGAATTATATAAGGCATGTGAATCAAGGGCTCAGAATCTTAGGAAGCAACTTAGATTTCTGCCTGCCACAATGACCTGAAAGGCAGATAAATGCTCATGAGGGACTCCAGTGTATCCCAGTACACAGTACATAAGCAAAGTTCAGGTAGAATTAAATGGCTCCCTGTAACCTCTAGCTTTTGCTTTCATCCTTTCTTCTCCTTCTGTCCCTTCCAAAGCAATCTAAATGTTTACAGAATAATAAGAGGCTTATGATAACACTAGTAATGAGTGGTTGTTGCATCTGCAGAAAAAGAAATTCTGATGTCATTAACAAAAAACATTTTAGGATAGATTCTGAGTCAGAAAACCTCTTACTTTCTGACATTGATATCATTTTCTTTGAAGTAAGACAGTTAAAAAAGGAAATGCATTTATTTGGAGTATTATCAGTTAGGTTTGGTGAGACTAGATTAAAATAGTGATTCTTAAAATAATAATTTGTTCTCTCCAAAGAGAAAATACTTCACAATAAAAATTAAATTGTCCTGGCTGCTGTGGCTCAGTGGATCGAGTACCGGCCTATGAACCTCAGGGTTGCTGGTTCAATCTCCAGTCAGGACACATGCTTGGGTTGTGGGCTAGGTCCCCATTAGGGGGCATGCAAGGGGCAACCACACATTGATGTTTCTCTCCCTCTCTTTCTCCCTCCTTTCCCTTCTGTCTAAAAAATAAAATAAAACCTCAAAAAAAATTAGGCTTCAAAAAAATTAAAATGGTAACAAATTAGAAGAATTACAACAATAATATTCTGATGCAGTATCTGAGAGCTGGAGAAGGGGCTGTGACCAATGGGCAATAAATGCAGTGTGATGTCAGTGACATTGTGCTGATGACTACACAAGAAGGAATCTCAGAAAAGAAGGCATTTTGGTGGCTATCACATTGTGGTCTTTAAGTGCAGATACCATGGTGCTTTCCAGATGTATTAATCTCTGCTTTCCACTTGGAAAGGCATTAAGTTGCTTCCCTTTCTTTAAAAGACTTAGTACTAGGTAAGAAGTGTACCTTTCGTCATAACGCACTTTCTCCATGTCCCTTTCTGTCTTGAAATAAAAAAAGAAGCATGACAGATATAAATGATAAAAGAATGACAAAATGTGTTTCTGTCTCATAAATATACGTTGTATAGACCTTTATGCCTAAGAAACATGCACATTCATTACTGAAACTAAACAACTGGAGAAGATGGTTTAGAGGAAATGTAAGCGTCTAATGAAAGTTTTTAAGGCTCTTTCCTACTTTACCATTATATGCACCTATAAATAGAAAATATATCATAAAGTGTTTAGAAAATTTTAGAAGTCAAGTAAAGTGAATATGAGTGACTCAGTAGTTGTGAGTCATCATAGTCTCATTATTTCTGCTAAATCAAAAAAAAATCAGTGAACCCTTCTTAAACTTACCCACATCTTATTCCCTGGGTAAACAAATATCCTCTAACACAAAACTTAAACATGTGATTATTTATTATGAATGAATGACCTTCTACAGTGCACATGTTTTTAAAATGCTTCAGTAGAACGGCCTGAAATGTTATTAATTAAGCAACACCACAAATAATCCAGATTTAAATAAGGTTTACAAAACTCAAGCTCCATTGTAAGAATACCATAAAGCTTCAGCTGGAGCGAAAACTTCTCTATGTTCAATATCTAATAGTTTATTGTCATTCAATATCTGTCACTTTAATATGGAAATGAAATATGAATTTCCAGAATAACTACAAATTTTGCTACACAGAAATAAACTAAATAAAAACTTTACACAAGCTTTTGTAATTTAATTTTAAAACATTTTGCAGTGAAATTACCTGGACACTCTATAAAAATATGAAGAAATACCTAAAATCTCTCATTCACCAGAGATTAATTACATCTTAAGAAAACTTTGAATCATGAATGAAACAAGTTCAACATATAGTTGAATTTCTCTGAACCAGATCTTGAAAAAGTAAACTTCTATCTTTCTTACCTCCTCTGACTGTACCCATTTCTGTAATATTTACATTATCATTTCACACTTTATACTGTAGTCTGTTACTAGGTATTTGACCAAAAAAAGTTACATAAAATCATTCTTTTTTATGATCATGGTATTTCCCTTGCCAGGTAAGTATAAAACCTTTCTTTTTAAAAACATTTTTATTGTTTATGGTGTTACAGTTGTACAAATTTTTCCCCTTTTGCCCCCCTCCCTCTAGCGAACCTCCACTCCCATAGTCAATTCCCATACTGTTATCCATGTCCATGGTTCATGCATATATGCTCTTTGTCTAATCTCTTCATCTTTCAACCAGTCCCCACCTCACCCCTCCTCTCTTATAGCTGTCAGTCTATGCCATGTTTCTGTGCCTCTAATTCTATTTTGCTCATTAGTTTATTTTGTTCATTAGATTACAGTTATAAGTGAGATCATATGGTATTTGTCTTTTGCCAGCTGGGTTATTTCATTTAGTGTGATAGTCCCTGGTTCCATCCATGCTGTCACAAAAAATAAGAGTTCCTTCATTTTTACTGCTACATGTTACTCCATTATGTGAATGTACCACAGCTTTTTATCCACTCTTCTACTGATGGCCACCTAGGCTGTTTCCAAATCTTGGCTATGGTAAATAATACTGCTATGAACACAGAAATGCATATATTCTTTTGAATTGGCGTTTTTGGATTCTTTGGATATATGCCCAGAAGTGGAAATGCTAGGTCAAAAAACATTTCAATTTTTAATTTTTTGAGGAATCTCCATACCATTTTCCACAGTGGCTGCACAAGTCTGCACTCCCACCAACAGTGTACTAGAGTTTGCTTTTCTCCACATCCTCACCAGCCTTTGTTGTTTGTTGATTTATTAATGATAGTCATTTTGGCAAGTGTGAGGTGACATCTCACTGTGGTTTTAATTTTTAGTGATGTTGAGCATTTTTTCATATGTCTGTGGGCCATATGTATGTCCTCCTTGGAGAAGTGTTTATTCAGTTCCTTTGCCTATTTTTTAATTGGATAGTTTGTCTTCCTCGTGTTGAGTCTTATGAAGTCTTTACATACTTGGAGATTAAATTCTTGTCTGATTGTAGTTGACAAATATGTTCTTCCATACAGTGGTTTCACTTTTCATTTTGTTGATGGTTTCTTTAGCTATGCAGAAGTTTTTTTTTAAATTTGGTGTAGTCCAATTTGCTTATTTTTTTCTTTGTTTCCCTTGCCCTAGAAGATATTATCAGCAAAAATATTTCTACATGAGATATTTTCTGCCTATGTTTTCCTCTATGATTTTATGGTATTGAACTTACATTTAAGTATCTAATCCATTTTGAGTTTATTCCAGTGTACCATGTAAGTTGGTGGTGTAGTTTCATTATTTTGCCATACTAGTTCAATTCTCCCAACACCATTTTTTTGAAAAAACTGTCTTTAATCCATTGTATGCTCTTCCCTCTATTTTCAAATATTAGTTGATCATAAAGGTGTGGTCACCTTTTTTGTTTCATTCACCTATATGCCTGTTCTTATGCCAGTACCAGACTGTTTTTATTAGAGTGCACTTACAGTATAGTTTGATATCAGGTATTGTAATCCTTCCAGTTTTGTTCTTTCTCAACAATGTTGAGGCTATTTGGAGTCTTTTTTGGTTCCAATTACATTTTTAGTATATTTGTTACAGATCTATGAAACGTACCATCGCTATTTTAATAAGAATTGCATTAAATCAATACATTGCTTTGGGTAGTATGGACATTTTAATTATGTTAATTCTTTCAACCCACGGCCACAGTACATGTTTCTATTTACTTGTATCTTCCTCAATTTCTTTCTTCAGTGCCCTATAGTTTTCCAAATAGAGGTCTTTTACCTCCTTGGTTAAATTTTTTATTCCTAGGTACCTTGTTTTTTTTGTTGCTGCAATAATGAACAGGTTTTCTTACTTTCTCTTTCTGACAGTTCATCACTGATGTATAGAAATACTACTGATTCCTGAGTATTGACTTTGTATCCTGCTACTTTGCTGAATTCACTTACTAGGATTCATCAATTTTTCATGGAACTATAGAGTTTTCTATGTACAATTTCATGTTGGCTGTGAATAATGACAGGTTTACTTCCTCCTTTCCAATTTGGATGCCTTTTATTTCTTCTTCTGGTTTGATCACTGTGGCTAGGGCTTTTAGTACTACGTTGAATAAGATTGTTGAAAGCAGACATCCCTGTTTTGCTTCTGATCTTTGAGGAAATCTTTCAGGTTTTGCCCATTGAGTATGATGTTGGCTGTAGTTTTTCATACTGTGGCCTTTATTAGGTTGTCGTAAGATCCCTCCATTTCTTCTTTTTTAGAGTTTTTATCATAAATAGGTGCTAGATTTTATAAAATACTTTTTCTGCATCTACTGATTTAATCACGTGATTTTTATCTTTTGTTTATGTGATGTATCACATTTGTTGATTTGTAAATACTTTACCAACCTTGCATTCCCAGCATAAATCCCACTTGTTCATGGTATATGATCTTTTTAATGTATTGCTAATAGTTTGTTGAGGATTTTAGCATCAATGTTTATTAGGGATATTGGCCTATGTTTTTCTTTCTTTGTTGTGTTTTTGGTTTTAAAATTAGGGTACTACTGGACTCATAAAAAGAGTCTTGGAAGACTTCATCTTCTTGAATATTTTGGAATAGTTTGAGAAGGATAGGTGTTACTTCTCTTTTGAATGATTGATAAAAATTTGCCTGTGAGATTATCTGGCCCAGGGCTTTTGTTTGCTGGGAATTTTTTCCTTACTGCTATAATTTCATTAGTTGTTACCAGTCTATTCAGATTTACTGCTTATTTTTTATTCTGTTTTGAGGGATTGTACAAGTATGATTCTAGAAATTTATCCCTTTCACCTAAGAGTCCAATTTCTTGACATATAGTTGCTCATAATAATTTCTTATAATCCTTTGTATTTCCATGGTATCTGTTGTTATTTCCCCTCTTTCATTTCTGGTCCTCTCTTTTTTTTTCTTGATGAGTCTGGCTAAAGGTTTGTCCATTTTGTTTATCTTTTCAAAGAAGCAGCTCCTAGATGCATTGATCTTTTATATTTTTTAAAGTCTTTATGTCATTTATTTCTGCTCTGATCTTGATTATTTCCTTTCTTTTACTTCCTTTGGTCTTTGTTTGTTGTTGTATTTCTAGGTCCTTTACATGGAAAGTTAGATTGTTTATTTGAAATTTTTCTGTCTTCTTGAGGTAGGCCTGTAATGCTATGAACTTCCTACTGAGGACTGCCTATTCTGTGTCCCATTGGTTTGGGGTTATTGTGTGTTCATTTTCATTTGTTTCAGGTACTTTTTGATTTTTTTCCTTATCTCACTGATGGTATATTCATTATTTAATAACATACTATTTAGCCTCTATGTATTAAAGTAATTTTTATTTTTTTCTGAGGTTGTCATCCAAGAAAATGCTTGATATGATTTCAGTTTTCTTGAATTTGTTAAGACTTATTTTGTGTCTTACCACATAGTCCATTTTGGAGAAGGATCCACATACACTTGAGAAGAATGTGTATTCTGATGCTTTAGGATGAAATGTTCTGTAAATATCAATTAAACCATTCAATACAGTATGTCTCTTAAGGTCATTGTTTCCTTGTTGACATTTCATCTGGAAGATCTACCCAATGTTGACAGTGAGGTGTTAAAATCCCAGACATTGACTATATTGTTGTCAACCTCTTCCTTAAAGTTCACCAAAATTTTCTTTATATGTTTAGGTGCTCTTATATTGGGTGCATATATGTTTATAAAAGTTATATGCTCTAGTTGGATTGATCCCTTTAGTATTATGTAGTGACCTTCTCTGTTTCTTTTCATGGCCTTTGTTTTGAACTGTGTTTTGTCAGATATAAATATTGCTACCCCAACATCTCTATTTGCATGGAATATTTTTTCCCCATCCCTTCACTTTCAGCCTGTGTAAATCTTTTGTTCTGAGGTGAGTTTCTTATAGACAACATATATATGGGTTATGTTTTCTTATCCATTCAGCTACCCTATGTCTTTCGACTGAAGCATTTAATCCATTCAAGGTTATTATTGATAAGTACTTTCATTGCCATTTAATTCCTTTATACCTTTATACCTATGTTCCTCTCTCTCTCTCTCTCTCTCTCTCTCTCTCTCTCTATTCTTAAACTGGTCCCTTTGAAATCTCTTGCAATGCTGGCTTGGTGTTAATGAACTCCTTTAACCTTTTTTTTTTTTTGGTCTGGGAAGCTCTTTACTTTGTCTTCAATTTTAATTGATAGCCTTACTGGATAGAGTAGTCTTGGACACAGATCCTTGCTTTTCATGACTTTGAATACTTCTTGCCAATCCCTTCTGGCCTGATGTGTTTCTGTTAAAAAATCAGATGACAGTCTTTTTGGAGCTCATTATAGGTAACTGATTGTTTCTTTCTTGCTGTCTTTAAAATTTTATTTTTGTCCTTAAATTTGTCATTTTAATTATGATGTGTCTTATCATAAATATACTTGAGTTCCTCTTGGTTGGAACTCTCTGTGCTTTCTAAAGTTGTGTGACTTTTTTCTGCAGCAGGTTAGAGAAGTTTTCTATCATTATTTCCCTTGCTCACCTTCTTCTCCTTCTGCTGTCCCTATAATCCAGATGTTGTTATATTTCATATTCTTCTGAAGTACCCCTAAACTATCCTTGTTCTTTTTGTCTTTTTTCTTTTTGTTGCTTTGATTGTTTTTTTTCAACCTTGTCTTCCAATGACTGATTTGATCCTCTGCTTAACCTAGCTTACTTGAATTCCTTCTAGTGTACTCTTCATTTCAGATATTGCATTCTTTATTTCCAACTGGTTCTTATTCATGGTTTTTATGTCCTTTTACATGCTGTTATAGTTCTCACTAAGATCCTTGTAGTTCTAAGTTCCTTTAATGTCCTTGTAACCACAACTGTGACCTCTATGTCTTATAAATTGCTTGCCTCCATTTCATTTAGCTCTTTTTTTTCTGGGGATTCCTCCTTTTCTTTCATTCGTGGGTTGTTTCTTTGTCTCCCCATTTTAGCTTACTCTCTTTGCTTGTTTCTAGGGGTTGTGGGACTCAATGGTGCAATTTCCTTGATCTCCTGAGCTGGACGTTCTAGGAATGCCTCTGATGCACTTTATCTGGGTTCTCCTGAATTTAGGCCCATTCATTGGTGGGTCCCTTCCTCCAGCTGGCTGAGTGAGAGGCTCAACCCCCACTACAACTTATACGCTGTTGTACAGGTATTGACAGAACAAAACAAAACAACACTGAAAACAAAGCCCACATAAGCAAGACTACCACCCAACAACAGCAGCAAACTCAGTGACAAAAGACAAAGAATGATAAAGGTGGGAAGATAATAAGAATAAAATAAAAGAATATGTAATGTCCAAAGGAAAGAAAAATGATTACAAGAGGATAGAGGGCAAAGAAACATTAAGAGTAAGGAGTAGAAATAGGTAATTGCCATAAAAGATCAAAGAAAGGGAAAAATAAAATTTAAAAACAATAAGGAAAGGAAGGTTGAAGGTAAGATGGATTAAGAAAAAAGATGAGTAAAATGAGATTAGAAAGAAAAAATAGAGACAAAATTAGGAAAAAGAAAAAAATGACAAAAAGCCATGCAAAAGAAAAAATAATAAAAAGAATGAAATAGAATTTGTCTCATCAGTGTTTTGTGCTTGCTTACTGGATTCTCCCTCTGGATATGATTCTGATGTTGTGTGAAGCTGATGTAAACTAATGTGAGATGCTGTCCACGTCTAGCTCTAGGCAGCCTGTTCAAAGCTACAAGGGATCCACAGTTTGTGGCTGTCTCCTTTGAGCTTGGCTGCATTCATGATGGTTCTGATTGTTCTGCAGGGTTGCTTTTCATCCGCATGAGGCCCAAACATGGGTGAACTAATGACTGAAAGCTGTAGGTACCACCTCCACCTGCCTTTGCCTGTGGACCTGCCATTAGTCTTAGTCTAGGTGCTGACTCATTTGTTTCTGAGAGGGTTTCTGGTAGAATTGGAAGGATGGAATCCCTGGATCTCCTCTGGGAGGTATTATTCAGACTTCAGGGAAGATAGTGGGTGTGTTTTCCCCATCCCTGTGCTACACGTATGAGTCTGTCCTGGATTGTTGCTGCACTGAGCAAGGCAAACCTGCAGTTGGAAAGTGTGGGGCCTCCAAAGCCTAGATTTTGGGTCTGCTAAAAACCAAGGGGGTGTTCCTAGGCTCTCTCATGAAGGAGAATTGCCAGTCTGGTTCCCAGGAAAGTATATAGAATGGCTGTGCCCTAAAGACGGTCTCTAACACCCCTGAATATCCCTATGTTGTTTTCTTCTGAGCAGAAGATAAGATGCATGTTGGGGGATATTGAAAAATAAAAAAATAAAAATAAATATATATTTTTAAAAGGGATGCAGGGTGAGGCAAGACAGATTACAAAAGGTAGGGTGAGTGGTTTCCCACAAAGGTAATTATTTTTTCCCTAAGAGGCATTTGCTCTTCTCAAGAAAAATGGTTGCTGTGGTATGGAGGTTGGCCTACCACCAGAAAACCAGCAGCTGTTCCCCCAGGCCTCTTTTCCTTGCTTCTCACTCAAGACTCTCCTCCTGCTACTTGAAACCATGCTCCCCTCCTTTCCCCCAAGTCTGAGGTGAGTGGCTGTGAGTGTACAACCTCTGTGTTGTTCCCTTAGAAAATTGGAAGAAAGTGAAAAAGAAAAATGTGATTTTGCCTGCAGCGGACTCTGACTCTCTCTGGTGAGCAAAACCCTCATGGCCTTTCACCACTGGATGTTGTGTGGGTGTGTGGTCCTAGCACTGGTGGTCTGTGCTTGGGAGCCTGGTTTGGAGTCCAGGTGTCCCTACTCGCAGGGAGAACTTTCCATAGCCATGCCACAACCTTGGCCCACTGCTGCAAAAATGGTGCCCTTTAAACCTCCTTGCCCTTTCTAGCAGATTCAAGGTGTTTTCTGCCCATCCTTGGTTAAGTGTCTCCTCTTCAGGTAGTCTTCAGTTTATTTTGACTATATAGTTCATTATTTATTTTTATTTTCAGTTTGGTTCTAGAAGGTGATGTGAAACAAATCTTTTTACTCTACTACCTTCTTGTCCTCCTTATGGACTAAAATTACATAAAAGCTCTATGGTCAGAAATCCTCATTCCCTTTTGTGGAGTGTAAAATGTTACTGCAAATTTGGATAACAAATTTTCAGTTTTGTAAAAAGTTAAGCATACATTTACCCTGTGGCCTATCAAATCTACTCCTACGAATTATCCAAAAGAAAGGAAATCATATGTCCACAGAAAGCTTGTACATTAACACACTCATAGCGTTTAGTCAAAATAGACAAAAAGTAGAAACAGTCTCTGTGTTTGTCAACAGGCGATTACTAAATAAACTGAAATATACAATAAAATACTATCAAGAAATAGAAGTGATTGAACTACTGAGATATACAAAATAATGGATCTCAAAAACAGTATGATGACTTAAAGAAGCTAAACATGGAAGAGTATGTATATGTATGATTCTATTTATATGAAAAAAGTCAAGAATAACATACAATAGCAGAGCACAGATTCATGGATTCATCAGAACATGCAAAAATAGTCTGGGAATGAGAGGGAAATTTCTGCAGTATTGAAATATTTTACATCTTGATAGGGAGGTATGGATTACATAGATGTCTGCATGTGTCAAAACTAGACAAACTGTAAGCTTGAGATTGGTGCACTGCACTGTGTAAAAATAATACTTTTATCAAAGTATTATTTGTGGACACATTATACAAATTTGTTTGGGGCAATAAGTTTCAAAAATATAGGATTAAACGAAGTAAAATTTCTTTGATAGTACTAGTTCTTTAACAGTACTAATGTGTACTTTTAATCTCTAAGAGCTATAGTCAGGATGCTTTTTTTGTCATAAACATTTTAAAGACTAAGCTTTCTTATAACACAACATAAGGGTAGGATATTATTATAATACATACAAAATATGAAAAATGTGTGTGTATGTGTGTTAGAGCATAATAATAGGAGAGAGGCTAAATTAAGAAGACATTTATTTCTATGGCATAATGACACATATCTTTGGTACCACCTGTTAATAAGATCAGGAAAAAATGGAAATTGCTACTGAGCCTACAATGATTAAAGAAGACAGCTGAATAAACTAGCAAAGGGAGATACCCAAGACAGAAGAAAAACATGGTTACTGAGACATTCAGAAAGGCAAGGCAGTTGTATGAGAAGAGTCAGGAGTTTTATTTTCAGCTCTGTTACAGACTTAGACAAGGGCCCCTGGGCAATTCACACATATAATTTAGGAGACACTGGTTGACTTAGTATATCTGACCTGAGAGTTTGTAATTGTCTGACTGGTGGCAGCTGTCACTGTAGTATAGTAAGCAAGGTGATCTCTCTATGACCAGAGATACCACAGCTCCAATGGAAAATCTGCTAGTGAAGAAAATGAAACATTATTAGCCAAGACCAACTGTAAAGAGGTAATTTTGTGAACACTGTTAACATACTGTAAGAGTGCTCAGGCATCTCAGAGCTTTTAGAGAACTGAAAATACACTCACAGGGCGAGAGGCAAGGAGGGAGTGGAATTGATTCAGGTGGCAGTCTTTTACCAGGAGATAACTTAAGTGCATCTACATAACCACTATTGCCAAAATCAGTGGGTGGGTATGGAGGCCTTTGAACCTTTCACATCAATCCTTGTGCCACATACAGAAAATGTGTATTGCTTATTATAAATAGATATAACACAAATACACAAACATAATAATGATTTGTTGTTTGTTTTCCTGTATGGGAGATAGTTTCTTTTTTTCAATGATGTCTCCTACAATAATGTGTAGACTTGACCAAGAGCTCATTAGTCTTGGTAGTCATGTTTCTCATCTCATGCCTCAGGTGTCTCCAGGAGAGTACCTCATACCTACTCAACACACACCAAATTTATTATGATAAAAAGAATGGTGTGAAGGAAGTATAAGTGGATGGATAGGTGAATGAAAGACACTATTCATGTCCTTTATTGTTTTGAGGAATGCTCCCTCTATTCCCACTTTACTGAGTGTTTTTATAATAAATCGATGCTGTACATTATCAAAGGCTTTTTCCACATCTATTGACATGATCATGTGATTTTTTTCTTTGTTTTTGTTTATGTGATGTATTACGTTGATTGATTTGTGAATATTGTACCATCAGACCTTCATTCTACACATACCAAGAAAAGGTGGAAGAAAAGGAGGAGGCAGAGGAGGAGAAGAAACAGAAGGAAAAAAAGATTAAATGGGATTCAAGGTCTCACAAAATAAAACCCCAAATTCCCAGAATCAAAATAAAAAATTTCTCATCACACCAAGAACCAAGAAATCATCAACTTGCATGAGGAAAGTCAATCAAGAGATACCAACATGCACACAACAATAATGTTAACATATCTGACAAAGACTTAATAGTTTATAAAGCCATTTCAAAAGTAATTGAAACAAGTGAAAAAATAGGAAATTATCAAATAATAGAAGATATAAAGGAAAATCAAATTAAAATTTTAGAAATTAAAAATAATAAAATAAAGAGCCTAATGATAAGAGTCTGATGCCAGGTGGCACTGAGGGAGGCCAATACAAGGGTTTAGATTCTTGCCACAGCCCAGGAAAGGATTTAACAGCATGACAGAAATATTTAGCAAAGCACAGTCAATTTATTAAAGCAATAGTATGCACTTGAGAAGTGAAAATAGGTGACTTCTGAGAATGAGACATTCCAATGGGGTCTAAGTAGAAGATTTTTCTAAACATCAGCAAGGAGAGTGGATAGAGTGGTCCTCAGTTTATGAGGCTGGTAGGGTGACTACTGGATGCAGCTCATTCTTGTCCCTCCTCTCCAGATAGCAGTTTAATTTCTTCTCCTTCTCCTTTTTTCTTCTTCTCCTCCTCCTTCTTCTTTTTGATTCTTCTCCTCCTCCTTCTTCTTTTCTTCCTCCTCTTCCTCCTCCTCCTTCTTCATTATTATTACTATTTTTGATCCTCCCAATTACAGGAAATTGTAGAGGAAGAGGAGGGAGAAATAGTAGTCAGTAAAGGTCACATCTGCAATGTTGCAGCCAAGATGGAAAAAAAAAAAAAAGAAACAGAAGACCCTGAAGCCATAATTCTCTATTCTAACTTTACTGACTCAAGCTCAACAGCATAATGGAAGGGACAGAAAAAAACAATTCATAAATTCAAAGATAGAACAATAGAAAGTATGCAGTCTGAACAATTGAGGGAAGGTAGATAAAAAAATTAAATCAGTCTTGGAAGAAAAAGAAAAATAATATGGGACTTAACAAGTATTCATTTTTTTCACTCTTACTGAGTCTAAAACTCTTTTAGAAAATCAATAAAAAAGGATTCAAGGAAATAATGGTTAATGTGTTCAAATTTTGGCAAAAAAATGCACAAATCTAAAAATTCAAGAAGCTGAGCAAACTCCAAACTAGATAACCTAAACAAATAAATAGCCAAACTTCAGAAAATCAGAGATAAAATATCTTGAAAGCACCAGAAAGAAATGATGCATTATCTAAGGAGGAACAATTCTTCAAATGACAGCAAATTTCTCACCAGATGGTAGCCAGAAGAAAGCAACATATTTTCATTGCTTAAGAAAAATAACTGTCAACCATGAATTCTATAACCAGCAAAAATTTCCTTCAGAAATGAAGGTAAAATTAAGACATTCTCAGATGAATGAAATCTAAGATAACAACATCAGTAGGACTATCCTAAAATAATGTCTAAAGGGAGTTCTTTAAACAGAAATAGAATGGTTAAAAAAGGAAGCCACTCCCCATCAGAAGTGAAGATTAAAAGATTCTTCTCTGGACTAATTAATTCTAGAGAACTAGTTATCTAAGTTAACCCCCAATTTAGATACTGACACAATAAAAAAATGTCTTTCTTTTCCTTTGGATGCTGATGATGCCCAGTGCTATTACAGTCACTTCTGACTGTGGTGGCTGATACAAAAATTGGAAGAGGTCTGATGGATCCCAAAACATGGGTTCATGATGATGTTGTTGAGCAACTAGATCAACTAGACATGGTGTCAAACTACATAACTTGTTATTACATGAGATTTTGTGTAATCTTTTAAATTGTTTATCCCATTCAGTGGGATACCTTGGGTTTCATGTAAAAAAACATGATAAAACTCAAAATTTAAAAATATAATAAAGGTTAATTGCACAGACAAATGCAATCATCAGCCACCAATGAAGATAAGAAATTGATTTGGATAGTCCAGTAAGAAACATGAAATAGCAATTAAAGAAGAAATGAGATTTAGGCAACAAGAGATTCAACACAGTCAATTATCAAATAAATCCCAGAATGACACAAACACGTGTCTGCTGAATGGAAGAAGACCTAAGGAGCAAGATTCTCACTGAATAAGAAAGACCGAAAAGACTAGGACAATAAATGATAAACAATGCTTATGAGAATTAAATAGGGATCTTGAAGTATTTTGAAAAATATTAATCCAGTTGCATTGTAAACCAGACACATGAAGAATAAGGTACTCATTAATTTAAAAAAATTAACTTATGTAAAACTTCATAGTTATTATAAATATTATTTGTACCATCAAAATAATATAAAAGGTGGCAATCAAATTAACAAATATTCTAATATTATTAGGTTAGAGAACAAAGGAGGATGAATAGAATGTGAAGTAGCGTAGCAAAGAGACAATGACTCATATAGGTGGGATACAATAGAACGTGTCTAATATTTATAAATTCTATTGATTATCTATGTGGAAAAATACTAGAAGAAGCATAAATAATTAAGGATATTTTAAATTGCTGGGCACACGTATGCCACAGGACTATGTTATTTGTTACCCAGATACCTCTGACTTTAAATAGCTTGACTAATTCACTGACTTTTCTAAGGAAATAAAAGTCACCCTTCATTGAAGCCTTCCCTGGAAAATGTAATATTTCACCCCTCTTGAATATTTCGTATTTTCTTCACTGATGCATTATTTTTTCTGAGTAGTTACCACTATTCAATGGATGATATATGAAGAGGGACCCCTTCAAACATGGAATTATCTTCTGGATGGCAAGCCCCTTGTAGTAATGGCTTACCCCACTAGGTGAGTGTTCTAGGAACACAACTATATTGGTATACCAGCTGGCATTGTTGAGAGGCTGCATTCCACTTCAGTTAATTTTTTTGAAGATTCGTTCAACATGTTTGCCCATTTTATGATGGGTGATTTTGCATCTGTACTCAGTCACTTCTGTATCTTGGTTACCAGTGTTTTGAACTCTGCAGCTGATAGCTTGGCTATTTTCTCCTTGCTTAATTCTTTTTCTAGAATTCTGATCTGCTTTTTCATTTGGAACATATTTCTTTGTCTGTGTATCTGTTACATTGTAAGGGGCAGAACCTTAGGTATTCACTGGGGCAGGGCAACCTATTTCTCTGTGTTGTGGCACTATATGTGGGGGAGGGGTGAGACAGGGAATAATACTGCTTGCTGGGCTCTCACCCCTCTTTCAGTCACTTCCCCTGCTACCTACTGAATCGAGCCTTTCTGGTGCTGATTTTCAGGTGGGTGGGTTTATGTATGGTCTAGGGCCCTGTGGGTCCCTCCAATGGACTCTCTTGTTAGACCACAAGTTTCCCCCTTCACCGCAACCCCTGCAGGTTTTTATCACCAGAGATTTTGAGGTTTTATTTCCCTGTGTTGGTACCCTAGGTTGCAGGGTCTGTCTCACTCCCCAGTTGTTCCTCCTAGTTTACCCATATGCAAATGTGGGACCACCTGATCTGTCAACCACTGCCTCACCTGCTTGGTCCACCAGCCACCACCTTGTTGTGCATCCTCTCTGCCCTGGCTGCCCATCTCCACCCCTCCTATCAGTCTGGATTAATGTTTCTTTTTTAACTCCTTGGTTGTTGGACATCTATACACTTCAGTTTTCTGGCAGTTCTGGTTATTTTTTGTTTTTAAATTGGTTGTTGTCTTTCTTCTGTTTGTGTGAGGAAGCAAAGTGTATCTACCTACACCTCCATCTTGGCCTGGGGTCTTTTTTTTTATTAAAAACCTTGTACTATGACTTTTAAAAAAAGAGTATGTACTAGCTCTCATATATATATATATATATATATATATATATACTTTTCAATATATATATATAAACTAGGTCAAATTAAGTAAAATTTCTAAAATGATATTGAGTCTGAGAAATACTTGGATAGTCCCTTAGAGGTTTTTGGAGTTATGGCAATTTGACCTACTTTAATACCTAATTTGGATGCATAATTACTAAATAATGAGGAAGCTGGAAAATTGAACCAGCTATCAAAGACAAAATTGAATGCCTCACAGAAGAATCACTTGCCAAGAGATGTACAGGTTGAGAAAATGATGAGGTTATCTTTTAATTTTACAAAATTCTGAGAAAGAAAATACTTTAATTTTTCTCATAATAAAAATGAATATATATATTATTGTGTAACATGTACAAAATAAGATTTGGAAAAAAATAAATTTAAAATTGCCCACAATTCTATTGCTCAGGAGCACCTTTTATATATCTTTGAACATTCTTTGAGTTCTATTCCTATATGTGTGTCTTTTGTGTATTTATGTGTGCTTTTGTATGTGTGTAAATCTCTTCTTTTATATTCAAACTAGAACTTGCAGTACAAACATATTCAAACAGCATGTTTGGAGTACCTTCCTTCTTTCCCCTATAAAAATAGTGACTTCCTAACCACTATTAAGGAAAGGTAGAGAGGAGCTTTTGACCTCAAAGTTAAAGTTTTCATGCTGTCTGTTACTAATCTCCTGAGACAGCTTGTCCCCAGACAATGTTTCTTTTGGGCATTTTTTTTTTTGTATAAGTCCCTTCTCACAGTAACCCCCTAAGAATCTATCAGTCTGAGAATGATGAAAGCTGATCCTTGAAAAACCATACCATGCTTCTCCAAGTACACTTGTGAACTTTGATCTTGTTGTAGAAATTTCATGGTTGATATGAAATGTCCTACCAAAAAAATGTCCCTCTGCTATTGTTAAAGAAAAATAGGTCAGATAAGAACAGTACCAAACCCATAAACAGCTCATCAAGCAAAAGCTCTGCAAAATAGAAATCCCTTATTTCCTAAGTAGCATTCTCTGTTTTTATAAATAATAAATTATTTATTTCTTTCCTTTTTGTTTTGTTTGCTTCATTCTCTCTTGTGGACCTGCATAGAAGACCTGATCCCATCATAACACAGTCAAAGAGTCACTCACTTCCAAGCTCATACATAAATATAGAAAATAAAAAAAACAGGGGGAGGGGGGGATGGAAGATGGCGGTGAGATAGGTGAGAGCGGAGTCCATTTCTCCCTGCACATGGATGAAACACATAGCTGATCTTCTGAGAAACAGTGAACAGCCAATGATATCCCAGCATTTATGAAGACTGGAGACCAAAACTTGTAGAGGACATTGAAAAATCAGATGGTAAGGAGAGAGCTTCAGGACAATAAGGTCCCTGAGACCAGCCCAGGGACCAGGATGACCGCAGCCCCATACCCAGTGCCCACCAGGTCTGCTGCAGGATTCTTGGGAGAGAGCCAGGTCAATAGCTCTGTCCCTTGCCAAACAAGGTTTGAGCAGCACCAGGATGGACCTGGAAGCTTGAAGTCACGAGGTGGGGAATAAGGATGAAGTGGCAAACACACAGGGACAGTGTGCACCCACTGAGACTGTGGACACAGGCTGGGAAGAGCTGGGCTGTGACTGACCCTCACCTGGTCAGTCCCTGTTCTGGTTGGACAGCTGGGCTGTATGAGAGGCCAGGCGCCTGTTTGGAGTGGCATTTTAAGTGAATATAAGGAATTTTTCAAAAAGAAAAAGAGGCACTCAGCAGCTGTTTAGAGAATTTTCCACAGCAGCCATCCCTACCTCCTGTGCCCCTAACCCCGACTGGCTGCACTCTCACCCTAAGCGCAAGGTACAGTGTGCACTTGACTCCTCAAGGCAGCTGCCAGTCCCACCCCAGCAGTGAGGCCAAGTGCTCAGGACTGCCCCACCCCCAGCCTCTGGAGGGAGCGCACCTGACCCCTCCGCCCAGAGGCACCTCCCACCTGGCCCCTGTGCCCAGGGCCCTGTAGGGCCAACTGGCTCTCTAAGAGGAAGGTGGAGAGGACCTCACAGAGGAGAGCTGCAGGGCTCAGGGAGTCAGCAATCCCCAGAAAGACTTAACTCAATGAGGGGGCTGAACTACCCTGAAGGGGCACTGAGAGTCCCTAGTATCTAAGACAGCAAAGAGCAAGAAGGTGGTGTGTGAGTTGTCCCTAACTGGTGCACCTCAAGGACAGCACAACTGGTGGACTGAAGGGTAGGCTGGGCACAGAAGGGCACTTGGGGGGCGGGGCTGGCAGCGAACTGAGGAACTGGGTTGGAGGCTGGGCAACTGCAAAGAATGGAGAAAAGTGAAACCAATCCCTCCTCAGCCTGCTGCAGCCAAAAGAGCAACAGAACTCTCTTGGCCAGTTTAAAGCCAGCAGAAGGCTTTTTTAAATTATATTTTTAAATTCCTTCCTCCTTCCTTTCTTTTTTTATTCCTTTTTCCTTCCTTCCTTTCCATTTTTACTCCTTCTTCCTTCCTTCCTTTTTTTATTCCCACAAGTGAGACAATAAAACCTAAAACTGTGAAAAGACCAGAGTTAGACCCAAAGAAGGGTCATCCCAACAACTGAGACAGTGAGACAAATTTTACTTTGCTACTCCAGAGAACTTGCAAGTTATTGTATATTTGTACTATTATTACTTTTTCATATTCTTAGATCATTTATTTTATTAGTATTTTTGTATTTCTCTTCTTTCGGTTTTGTCTTCTTCACTTGGTTTCTTAAATTGCATATTTGATTAATTTCCCTTATTCTCTCTTTCATAGTGTATTTTTAATTTTCCATCATTCACTTTACTTCTGTTCCAATAGCACACTACTTTAGGTCTTGTACTTCCTATACTTGTTATTCAGATCACATAGATTCTGTCATATGATTGTTGCTCCATTACTATTGTAAATAATTGCTGTTCCATACAATTGTAAATACTACACAGCACCCCTCCTAAATCTTAGCTCACTTCACTGTTTCCTGAACTTCATTACTGTGGTGGTTAACTCTATTCTCTTGCACATGACACTTACTTTCTATCCTTTGTTCTCACTTTACCCCATAATCTGACCTCCCACAAGTTCACTGCTTTCTAGATCCAACTCACAATCCTTCCCTCCCCAACAAGAGTCTTATCTTTTTTCCACCCTTTCTAACAAGTGGCTAGTTGGGTAGAATATCACCTTTAACACTCTACATAGCCAAAAGATCTCCTATCTCTTCTCTATGGGTTGGTACTTTAAATACCATAGAATACACTCCCACTTTCTTAAACCATTTTCCCTCCCCCTGCAGCTGATCACAAAAAAAGAGTAGGCAGGAGCCATGAACACCAGAATACCTTCTGGAAGAGGAAACCCATCAACAAAGGAACCACCAACAGATAACAACGGAAGACGGTGAAGGAGGGGGTAGAAGCCACACTAACCTCAATCCAGGACTGATCTGGAAATGCAACTAAATGGTGGAGAAATTACCCAGAACAAACAAATGGACAAGAGTGAGAGAGAAGCCTCAAAACCTTGTACACACAGAAGAATCAGCTTCAGTACAACCCGTATACACATACACAATAGAATACAAGAGGTGGTGGTCAGAGTGAACCTCAGTTAACCAGCTTGAGGGAAAGACCGACCAAAGAAAGATACAACAACAATTGAAACCCAAAGACATACAGAGAGCCAACATAAACGACGGCCAAAGAGCAATGATCTCAGGAGATCAAGGATACTATGCCACTGAATCTCACAGGTCTTCTACCATAAAAGTTCACACCATAAATCCAGAAAGTCAGAACAGATCAATTTGAGAAACCGAGGCTAACAAGAAGAGTCTCACAAACAATGGGAAGACAACGAAACAATCCCCCAATGAAAGGAAAGGGGGAAGCCTCAGAAAGAATGCTATGCAAAATAGAGGCAAGTCAACAATCAGATACAGAGTTCAAAGCAATGGTTATCAGGAAGCTCAATGAGCTCACAGTGAATTACCAGAAACTATAGGGAAACTACAATGAACTCACTGGAAAATATATCAACATGAAAAAGGAAATAGAAACTATCAACAAAGGCCAAGAGGAAATGAAGAATACAATTTCTTAAGTGAAGAACACAGTAGAAGGAATCAAAAGCAGGATTGATGTAGCAGAAGATTGGATCAGTAAGATGGAGGACAAAGTAGAAAAAGCACCCAGAAAGAGCAATACAAGGAAAAAAGGCTCAGAAAAAATGAAGAGGGATTAAGAGAAATTCAGGACAATATAAAACGTAATAATATCCGTATAATAGGGATACCAGAAGGAGAATGAGAAGAGCAAGGGATAGAAAATCTGTTTGAAAAAGTAGTGATGGAAAACACCCCTAATTTCATGAGAGAAAAACTGACACAAATCCAGGAAACACAGAGAGTCCCAATCAAGAGGAACAAAAAGAGGCCAACTTTAACACACATCATAATTAAAATAGCAAAATTCCAAGACAAAGAGAGAATCTTAAAGGTGAGAAGTAACATACAAAGGAGCCCCAATAAGGTTAGCAGCAGACTACTCAATGGAAACCCTCCAAGCCAGAAGAGAATGGCAAGAAATATTTCAAGTAATGAGAACCAGAGGCCTGCAACCAAGACTACTTCATCCAGCAAGGCTCTCAATCAAGATAGAAGGCCAAATAAGGAGCTTCCCAGACAAAAGAACTCTAAAAGAATACACCTCCTCCAAACCAGCTCTGCAAAACATGCTAAAGGGACTGCTTTAAGGAAAGAAAGGAAAAAGAGAGAGAGAGAGAGAGAGAGAGAGAGAGATGGAGAAACACAGGTATGAAAATGGTAATGAATAAGTACTTATCAATAATGACCTTAAACATAAATGTATTAAGTGCTGCAATCAAAAGACATAGAATAGCTGAATGGATAAGAAAGCATGACCCACACATATGCTGCCTACAAGAGACCCACCTCAGGACAAAAGGCCTACACAGTCTGAAAGTGAAGGGCTGAAACAAATTTTCCAAGCAAATGGACAGGAAAAAAAAGCTGGGGTAGCAATACTAATATCAGACAAAATAGACTTCAAAAAAAGGGACATAAAGAGAGACTCAGAAGGTCACTTCATAATACTCAAGGGAAGAATCCACCAAGAAGACATAAACATTGTAAATATATATGCACTCAACATAGGAGCACCCAAATACATAAAAAAAAATCTTAGAGGACTTCAAGAAAGATATTGACAGCAACACAATTATAGTAGGGGATTTTAACACCCCACTGTCAAAAATGGACAGATCTTCCAAACAAAATATCAACAAAGACATTGAGGCACTGAACAATGCCCTAGATGAAATGGACTTAACTAATATATATAGAGCCCTTCATCCCAAAAAGCTAAAAACACATTCTTTTCAAATGCACATGGAACGTTTCCAAAGATAGACCACATGAGAGGGCACAAAACAAGCCTCACCAAATTCAAGAAAACTGAAATCATATCAAGCATTTTCTCTGACCTCCTTGACTTTTAACTCAAAGTCTCCTTGACTTTTAACTCAAAACGCTAAAAATCAAGGAGATTGAATAGCATGCAATTGAAGAATGAGTGGGTCAAGAATGAAATTAGAGAAGAAATTTAAAAAATTTTGAAAATAAATGAAAATGAACACATAACAGTCCAAAACTTATGGGACACAGCTAAGTCAGTCCTGAGAGGGAAGTTCATAATGATACAGGCCTACCTAAACAAGAAACATTTCAAACAAACAACCTAACCCTATGCCTACAAGAACTGAAGGAACAACAACAAAGACAGACCAGAGCAAGGGGAAGGAAGGAAATAACCAAGATTAGAGCAGAATTAAATGACACACAGACTAAAAGAACACTTCTAAGGATCAATGAATCCAGAAGCTGGTTCTCTGAAAAGATAAACAAAATCAACAAGCCTTTAAACAGGCTCATCAAGAAAAAAAGACAGAGGACCCAAATAAACACAATCAGAAATGAAAGAGGAGAGATTGCAAATGATACCACAGAAATACAAAGACTAGTAAGAAATTACTACAAAGAACTGTATGCCAAGAAATTTGAAAACCTAGGCGAAGTGGACAAATTTCTAGAAAAATAGAATCTTCCAAAACTCAATGAAAAAGAAGCAGAAAGCCTGAACAGACCAATAACAACAAAAGAAATTGAAGCAGTAATCAAAAAACTCCCAACACACAAAAGCCCTGCATGGGATGGTTTCACAGAAGAATTCTACAAAGCACTTAAGGAAGAGCTTACCCATATCCTTCACACACTATTCCAAAAAAATCCAAGAAAATGGAAAACTTCCAAATTCTTTTTATGAAGCCAGCATCATCCTGATCCCAAAATCAGATAAAGACACAACAAAGCAAGAAAACTTCAGGCCAACATCGCTGATGAACATAGACACTAAAATCTTCAACAAAATATTGGCAAACCACATGCAACAGTACATTAAAAAGATCATACACCATGACCAATTGGGATTCATCACAGGGATGCAAGGATGGTACAATATTCACAAATCAATAAATGTAATACACCACATAAAGAAAAACAAAGACAAAAATCACATGATCATCTTGATAGATGAAGAAAAAGCATTTGATAAGTTACAGCACCCATTTATGATAAAAACACTCAGCAAAGTGGGAATAGAGGGAGCATTCCTCAACATAATAAAGGCCATATATGAGAGACCTACAGCCAACATCATACTCAATGGACAAAAATTAAAATCTTTTCCACTAAGATCAGGAACAAGACAAGGTTGTCGACTTTCACCACTTCTACTCAACATAGAACTGGAAGTTTCAGCCACAGCGATCAGACGAGAAAAAGAAAGAAAAGGCATCCAAATCAGAAAGGAGGAAACAAAACTGTCACTGTTTGCAGATGACATGATAGTATACATATAAAATCCTATAGTTGCCACCAAAAAACTACTCGACTTAATAAATGAATTTGGCAAAACAGCAGGATACAAATTCAATATCCAGAGATCAAAAGCATTTTTGTATACCAACAATGAAACAGCAGAAGCAGAAATGAAGAAAAAAATCCCATTTGAAATAGCAACAAGAAAAATAAAATACCTAGGAATAAACCTAACCAAGGAGGTAAAAGACCTGTATTCAGAAAACTACACAACACCGAAGAAAGAAATCAAGGAAGACACAGACAAATAGAAACATATACTGTGTTTATGGATCAGAAAAATTAACATCATCAAAATGTCCATACTACCCAAAGCAATTTACAGATTCAGTGCAATACCTATTAAAGTACCAATGGCATATCTCACAGACATAGAACAAACACTTCAAAAATTTATATGGAACCATAAACAACCCCGAATAGCTGCTGCAATTTTGAAAAAGAAGAGTAAAGTAGGAGGGATCACAATACCTAATACCAAATTGTATTACAAGGCTATTGTAATCAAAACAGCCTGGTACTGGCATAAAAACAGGTACATAGACCAATGGAACAGAATGGAGAGCCTAGAAATAAATTCAAGTCTCTATGGTCAATTAATATTTGACAAAGGAGGCAGCAACATAAAATGGAGCAAAAATAGCCTCTTCAACAAATGGTGTTGGCAGAACTGGACAGCCATGTGCAAAAAAATGAAACTCGCCCTGGCTGGCATAGCTCAGTGGATTGAGCGCGAGCTGGGAACCAAAGTGTCGCAGGTTCAGTTCCCAGTCAGGGCACATGCCTAGGTTGCAGGCCATGGCCACCAGCAACCGCACATTGATGTTTCTCTCTCTCTCCCTCTTTCTCTCTCCCTTCCCTCTCTAAAAAGTAAATAAATAAAATCTTTAAAAAAAAGTGTCTTTATAAAAAAAAAACCTTGAGCACCAACTTACACCATACACAAAAGTAAATTCAAGGTGGATGAAAGATTTAAATATAAACCTTGACACCATTAAAGTCCTGGAGGAGAACATAGGCAGGAAAATCTCAGATATTCCACACAGCAACATTTTTACTGATATGTCCCTTAGAGCAAGGGACATAAAGGAAAGACTAAACAAATGAATTCTCATCAAAATACAAAGCTTCTGCATGCTAAAGAAAACAGCATTAAAATGAAAAGAGAACCAATGACACCTCAGACAAGGGTTTGATCTCCAAAATATATAAAGAACTCATATGACTCCACTCTAAGAAGACAAGCAACCCAATTAAAAAATGGGAAAAGGACTTGAACAGACACTTCTCCAAGGAGGACATACAAAGGATCCAGAGACACATGAAAAGACGCTCAGTATCGCTAGCTATCAGAGATATGCAAATTAAAATTGCCATGAGATACCACCTCACATCATTGAGAATGGCCATCATAAACAAAACAACAAACAACAAGTGTTGGAGAGAAAAGGGAACCTTAGTGTATTATTGGTGGGATTGCACGCTGGTGCAACCACTATGGAAAACAGTATGGAATTTCCTCAGAAAACTAAAAAATAGAACTGACTTTTGACCCAGCAATTCCACTGCTAGGATTATATCCTCAAAACTCTGAAACACCAATCCAAAAGAACCTATGCACCCCATTGTTCATAGCAGCACAATTTATAATAGCCAAGTGTTGGAAGCAACCTAGGTACCCATCAGTAAATGAATGGATCACAAAACTATGGTAAATTTACACAATGGAATTCTATACAACAGAAAGAAAAAAGGAGCTCCTATCCTTTGAGACAGCATGGATGGAACAGGAGAACATTATGCTAGGTGAAATAAACCCGGTGGTGAAAAAAAATACCATATGATCACACTTTTAAGAAGAACCTTATCAACAGAACGAACAAGCAAGCAAAGTATAACCAAACACACTGAAATACAGAAGAGGTTCTCAGTGACCAGAGGGGAGATGGGAAGGGATTGTAGGGAGAAAGGGTGAAGGGTTTGCAGGAATTGTTATAAAGTACCCATGGACAACAGCAAGGGGGGGTGGAAACAGGGGAGGGAGTGGGGCTGGTGGGAAGGTGTCGGGGGGAAAGGCAGAAATTGATACTTGAACAATAAAAAGGTTAAAAAAGAAAATAAAAAACACATAGTATTTATGTTAAATTTCTCATTCTTCTGCATTTGTCAAGCAGAGATAGATGAAATAGTTACCACACTGAAGCCAGGAAAAAGGAAAATTCCCTGTGAGATTGGAATATGAGAGTGAATTTCTATCGGCTTCAGAATAACCTTAAACTATTGATCTTTACATTATAAATGACTGTATAAGATCTTTACATTATATATGCCTACATTGGTCTAACAAAAAGGTAATTTATTTTACTGTTGCAGGAAATTATGCATCTGCTTTGCTGACACTGAAGCAAAACACCTAGTGTATAGTAATATATACACCTTTGAGTATCAATTGACTTCTTTACTTACAATTGAATTTGTTTAAATAGCTACTTAAAAAAACAACAACTGGTCCTCTAATTCCTTAAAGTACCCACAGCCTAAAATTCAGTTAAATGTTAAACCAATTATATGCTCAAAAGTGCTCAATGCTAACACTTGTATTGTCCAAATTACTGACATTTATCTGTTGCAATGATATTTCTTTTGCATTTTTAATAGAACAAAAAATGCATACAGTTGAATTGGACTGGAAATTTAATCTTAATAAAAGGGGGTGAAACCACTCTTTTGTCTGAGACAGTATTTCTTAGCATGTATCAGATTTAAATGTATATGTTGACTTTCAATTGTTAAATGAGGTAGAAAAAAGAATCCTGTCCCATTTTTCTCCTGAAAAGCTCTCAAAAAGAAAGAGAACAAGTAACAGAAATATAAGCCCCATCTTACAAGAAATGGGAGATATTTATAATCCAAACTACAATGTGTAAGATCTATGTAGTGCAAGTAAAATAGGTATGAAAAGAAGACCAGAGTGAATGATTGCAAGAGTTCAGGCCATCAGTGTATATCTGTGCCTAGAAGACAGTGTATCTCAAGGGGAAAACTCAGAACCCATACCAAGAACAATGACAATATTATGTAGGTCAGTCAGAGAAAGACAGACACCATATGATTTCACTTATATGTGGAATCTAAAGAATAAAATAAATGAACAAACAAACCTGGCACTATTGTAATAACTATGCATGGTGCCAGGTGGGTTCTGGAAATGGGGAAACACAGTGAAGTACGTGATTATCTAAACACTATGCTACACACCTGAAACTAATACAAAATAATATTGAATGTAAACTGTAATGTATTTTTAAAGATGTATTTATTTATTTATTTTAGACAGAGGGGAAGGGAGAGAGGGAGAGAAACGTCACCTTGTGGTTGCCTCATGAATGCCCCCCACTGGAGACCTGGCCTACAACCCAGGCACGTGCCCTGTCTGGGAATCAAACCAACAACACGTTGGTTCCCAGGCCATCTCTCAATCCACTCAGCCACACCAGCCAGGGCTTAATGTAAACTGTAATTTAAAGAATAAAATAAATAGAAAGAGAAAAAAATGGTATGTGGGTACCCATGCTAATTCCCTTCATGGCTCTGAAGTGGCACCCAGGACAACAAAGGAGGTGAGGCTAAAAACCTGCTGCTCACACAGAGACGAGAGATTTGCACTTGCTGTTTGAGAAGAGATAATGAGTCATGATAATCCCTGTAACCTTAAATCCTGGTTAAAGAAAAGAGAGAAAGAGTTCATGAAATGAATGCAGTTCTGAGTCATAAGGAACTTCCATGTGAATTGGGGAGAATCCCCACTATCTGGGCACCCTGTGCTGCTCACTTTTCTAATAACTGTTCTGTAATTAAATCATTGTGTTAAACTCATGACATGCAAAGATGAGGAATAATAAAAAAAATGAATGTGTTGTTGCTTCAGTTACAGAAGGGGGGCCATCAGAAGAATGGAATAGAGGGAAAGAGAGGTTTGCACAGCAATCACATTGACAACCAGCTCAGACTATAGAGAGGTTGAATAGTATGTGGCAGGTTTTTATTCAGTTTTGTGCCTGGCGGGTAATAGTACAATTAGGTGGGTTTTTGTGACCTTTGAGAAAATAGTCTCACCAAGTGTTGGTGCAGAAGCCAGACTAGGGTTAAATGACTGAGAAAAGTGACGGTGAGTATAGATAAATGTTTAGGCACATTTGATAAGGAAAAGAAGACATTGGTATCTTCTAAAATATTCTGGACCTTTTGTCTTTTCTCTATAGAAGTCTAAGCTTGAGACCAATACTTTTGCCTAATTTGAGAACCACATTTCAGAAATATACAGATATGAGGCATTTAAATATCATCTTCCTGTCATAAATATTATGTTGACTTACAGACCACACATACATGAGAGAGCTGCAAAAATGGATACCTGCAGCGTATGCCACAAAGAATTATAGACAATATCAATAGCTCTGTGTTTTTACCTAAATTTTTCTTTCTATTAGATAAATCCATTTATAAGAGTGTTTTGCTTAAAGCTTTGGGCATTTGGTTCATGTTGGTGTTATAGTTCATAATACTGTTTAAGTAGAATAGTGATCTCAATAACTAAGTAGCTAGAAAAAACTACTGTTGAGAGCATGCAATGCAAGTAACAAAGTGTAGAACAATTAACAGTGTGTTATTACCTAAATAAGTAAAGGAGTTCTGAACTCACGCAGTAATGGTCTGTTTTGCCAAGCTGAGTCAAAGCAGGTCTGAGTATGCTGCAGGTTTTGAAATTGCAAATTTATACTGCAGAGCTGATCCCTTGAGGCTCCAGGTCACATATAGCATATGTGCTGCCAAAGCAAGCACCCAAGGTCACATCTAAAAAGTGATGACACAGTCAGTGTGTTTGGGTACATCTCTCCAATAATACAAAGGGAAGTTTTTTTTAATCACAAAAATGTTCAGCAATCTGTTGCAGCCTTTACTTGACTAGCTGCAAGGTAATTTCTCCCTTTCTTTTGATGGAGTCAGTCAGCTGCCATTCCCCAGTTTTCTCTCCTCTTTTGAGATTCTTACAGCATCTGGGAATCAATGGAAAGATTTTGTGTTTGTGCTATCACAGAACAGTCTGTCTCTACTCAGAAGCAGCAGAAAATATGTATATAAAGCATTATATGTAAAATGAGGTTGTCTTACAGTTGTCAGGAGAGAGATATGTGAGCAGACACAAACAAGACGGGTTACTCATACTAGCACTGTAAGGCATGTGGATCCTTGCAGAATCGAGCTATAAGCAAAGATTTCATGACACACTAGCTGGTAGCAGAGGCTCTAAATTGAAACAATACCAATATTGATTTTAGCCTTCACCCATGCAATTCACTCTAAATAAATAAATAGATATTCTTTGCTGTAAGTTTTCTACAAGACAAAAAAAGAGCTAAGTAGAATTTCTGGAAAGTAAAAATCCAATCTTCAGCATCTCTCTCTCTCTCTCTCTCTCTCTCTCTCTCTCTCTCTCTCTCTCTCACCAGAATAACATATCACGCAGTCTGGCATAGAATACATACTCAGTAAACAAATGAAAGCTAAAAATTTCTCAACTCCATCTGCTATGGTATATGCACCAAAACCAGTATCTTTTCTGTGGGTGTCATTGAACTAGTCTTCAGAGAAGCCCCAAACATATTAGAAGAGATACATTTATAAGTTGCTTCCCATTAACAATTTATGCTTTATAACTCCATTTTTCCAGCTATCTACCACCCACTCTGACCTTATTGCCATCCTGTTCACTCCCGTTTATATTTCCTCCCCTAAATGTGCAGAAACTCAATCATCGGTTTGACCCTCTCATCCTTAAGGCACTATTCTTATTTTTTTGCAGTGTTCTCTCCTTTGTCTCTCAGGCTGCCAGAGGGAGTCCTTTCATGGGCTAGGATAGCTGAGAAAGGCAAAGCTTGGGCCAGTCCAGGAGGGAGCAGTACATACTTAACATTTGCTTGTTTGAGATATTGGTCATTCTTTCAACCTTACAGGGATTCCCCAGGGTCACTGAATGTACTGTTTGGGTGGTTGGATTAAGCATTAAGAAATAGAGTTAATGTGGGCCTAATAATACCAGCATCAGCCTGTCAACTATGTATCATAAAATTACCACTGCCTTTGCAGATTGACAATAATGTTAGCCTAGCAGGAAGTCAAGGATCCTCTACCTTGTTTTTGTTTTTTTATTCTTTTTTGTAGTGATTGGTTTATTGGTTAGTTTCCCATACATTTCTTTTTCTAGCTGTCCTAAACTCAGAGATTGGAACTACATAATTTTTACATAATAATTTTTTTATACATTACCTTATTTGAATTTGTTTTCATATAGAAAAATATTATTGAATTATTTTCTTTATAAAAAAGAATTATATCTAGCAGAAACTGTACAGATAAAACTATTTCTATAGGACTATGGAATTTGATGGCTGTTGTTGGGGAAACTGAGGATTTTGAAAAGGAAAATGAATGGCCAAGAGCGATTAATCACCAAATGAGGTAAAACAGGAGAGATCTAGGGCCTCAATGGCAGCATATAAATAGACTCATCTCTTCCAGCTAGAGATCTTTCTGAGCCTTCAATATACTACTTCTAGCTCATCCACTTCAGTTAACATGCTGTCTTTAACGTAGTGGATAACTGTCGTGTTCTTTGGGTGTTCTCATAACCGTATTAGGTCTGAGGCTACAGCAACCTTCCATGAGTCCATGGGCTGTGAGCCTAATGGGCTAGAATGAAAAATCAACATTTTCACTGATTTGATTGAGAGGAGGTAGGAATGTTTGGTACCAAGCGATCTTGCCTAAGTTACTTAATGACTACGACTTGATTTTTTCATATGTAAAATGGTGATAGTAGTAGTGGTAATAATAATGTTTCTAATGATAAAATTAAATAAATACATGTAAAGAATTTAGAGCAATTTCTTATATATGTATATAAATATAAAATATTAGGTGTTGTTGCAGTTTCTATGAACTGTACCCAGTTTCACTGCTCAAAATTTTAAACAGAATATTGTGCTTTTATTTTCATAGCAATCTGTCACATTTAAAATAAATTTATTATTATATTTTTAACATTTTGTTGCAGTAACATTTATTTACATGTTATGTATATGTGCAACTAAATAAGACATTCAGAGACAATTAATTTGTCTGTAGCACTGCTCCACAATTCACTGAACTGCTATCCACAATGGTGGATACTGGTTGTGGCTGTCATCCGGTTAGTTAAATTTTTCTAAGTATTGTCTATATGAAATACAAGGGACAGAAAGATTATTTTTTAGATTTTTCTCCTAAAGAATCCCAAAATACAAGGTAAACCTTGACTTTGCTAATCACAGTGAGGGTTTTCTACCTTATGATTATGCAATTCCTCATATACCATATACACTTGAAAATTGCATCTGATTGATTAGTATTGATAGCCTAAATATTAAGCAAACATTATTTCCAAGATCAGCAGATCTCAAATGGAAGGCCAGGTGTGTATAAGAATCCTAAGGAAATGTTATTAAGTTACAATATCTTTTCCCCAGCCTCATCCCATTTTTATGTAAAACCATTTCCACATTGGGGTAGGTGAGAATGTTGGTCATGGGTGATTAAAAAATTTCACAGGTACTAGCCCTGGCTGGCGTAGCTCAGTGGATTGAGCGCGGGCTGGGAACCAAAGTGTCCCAGGTTTGATTCCCAGCTAGGGTACATTCCTGGGTTGCAGGCCATAACCCCCAGCAACAGCACATCGATGTCTGTGTCTGTCTGTCTGTCTGTCTGTCTCTCTCTCCCTCCCTTCCCTCTCTAAAAATAAATAAATAAAATCTTTAAAAAAAATTTCACAGGTACTTCTAAAAATCCTTCATTACCAACACCCACTCTTCACTCCTCTGATGAAAAACTCTGGTCCAGACCCCTTTTTTTCCATTCTGTTCCTAATTCTGTTCCAGAAAGTGACAGAATATATCAAGAACAAAAATTTTTAAAAGAACTGATTTGGGTAAGAAGGAAAAATGAGTTAAAAAATAGAAGGAGGTCCAAAGAATGCAGCTTCATTCCCCTGAAATGTCACATACATGAGCTTCTAAAAAAATACCTTTTTATTCTCTTTTTCCTCCAAACCACAGTTTAAAGTAAGTGTAGGGAGCCAAAAGTACTAACATTTCAACTTTTGCTTATTGAGATTTAAGTGGATTTTCATGAGTAAAATGTGTTAAACAGACAAACCTTTGTGATACCTACTTGACATTACAGTTCAATTTTCAGAAGATAAGGTCAAACAGTAATTCCATGCTATAGAATTACTAGAATAAAATAACTACTGAGAAAACTTATATGTGCAGTAGCTTTTTTATAACATGTCTCTATAACATTAGAGACTGAAATATTAGGAGATTTGGAGGTGGAAAAAAGAAAGCATTAGTTTGAGAAAAGATTTCATTTGCAAACAGCTCCTAATGCACATAGGCAAGAATCTTTAAAATATCATCTGACAGATTTTTATTCAAGATGTATCATTCACTTTAAAAATATTTGGCAAATAGAGGATCTGCTGCTTGAAGAATAAAAAAAATTTATATATGAAGTCTGTCCAGGAAATAGCCAGCCATTTACTAGGAAAACTAGAGACACTTATTGAAGAAGATATAAGATACAAGAAATATTGTACTTAAGACAATGATACCTCAGTCCCCTTCAAAGTGGGCACCTTGGGACCTCACACAGTTCTCCCAGTCACCATCAGCTGCCCTGTTGTATTTTCCTGAATCTTATAGATGGTCTAAAATCTCTACCCTTTAAAGGTGATTTTAGTTATGTGAAAAGCCAGAAGTTGCAGGGCACCAAATCTGGGCTATATGGAGGTTCAGTCACCTGGGTGATTTGATGTTTTCTCAAAAACTCTGCATGAGAAGTGATGCATGAGAAGGAGCATTGTCGTGATGAAATTGCCAGTCACCAGTTGTATATAGCTGTGGCCTTCTGAATCATCTGAATAGTTTCTGTGGAGGAATGTTCAATCTTAATGCAAAATCTGATACAGATTTGCTGCTATACTCACTCAGTCATTTTGGATGCAATGGCCACAACAATACACATGCTCGCTCAACAGTGTCTACTGTCCTCACTGATTAGTACAGTGAAGTCATCATTGTTCATGCATGTGCATCCCAGTTCACTCTCCTTGGCTGCCAGGTTACACTGATGTCACATAAACTATTCTCATTATATTAACAATGGCTGGACATTTTCCAGGCAGACCTATAAGTCTTTTCACTTCTTTGTCATTAATTTACTGAAGAACATTAGTAGCAAGTCATTTAACTACTCCAAGTTAAGTCTCTTTCTCATTCCCAAACAAATAAATTCTACATATCTGTGGCCTGAGTTTAAACAAAACTATATCATGGATTAAAGATGGTTACAAAATCAGTTATTCCTCCTATTGATAGTTGGAGCCAAATTCCCTTTCAGTTGAATGTTTGCTGGCCTTGAGGACTTGCTTAGTGAAGAAGCCAAAGCTCACCATGAGGTCTCATGGAGAAAGACAGACAGCCAACTTTCACATGTTCTAGCCATCTCAGGCCACATGCTGGATATGTGAATGAAGAAAACTTCAGATGACTCCAGCCCCAGCTACCAGTTGACTGCAATAACATGAGAAATCTCAAACAAGAATTGCCCAGTTGATCTAATCATTCAGGAAATGTGAGAAATAATAATAAATTGTTGTTTTGAGCCCTACATTTTGAAGTGATCTATTACAAAGCAAAGATAACTGGGAAAGTATAAAAACTTTGTAGAGCTCTGGTTTCCTACAGTAGGTTTCTCAACTAGGTTCTGTAGAACTCTAGGGTACTATGAGATGTTGGAAGGGTTCTACAACAGATAGTATTTTTTGGGGGGAAGCATAATTTTTGAGCTTTGAAAACTGTGCAGTGCTTGTGGTCACAATGATGTACAGTGATCGTGCAATTGTGTTATCAAATTTATTATTGACTCTATATAGAAGCTAACTGTAGATCTGTGCTTATTTCATTGATTTCATTCTGCATTCTTAGCATAAAAGATTGTTTGCAATTAGCATTTTCTGCATAGTAAGAAGGGGATGACAGGTTGATGACAGTGACCTCTTCTTCACAAGTTATCTTCCTAAATTTCCTGTTACCAATTGACTTATGGGAATAAAAAAGCTGCATTAGTGTAACAGAATTTTTTTTTAATTTCATTGTAAAGAAGGACTTACAATACACTCGCCTATATTTGCCTTTCCTCTGTTGTTGAGCACATTGCAATACATGGATTGTACAGATTACAATTCTTTTGTAATGGGATGAATTTTGATTTTTTGAAGTTTTTCCATTTAGTTATTTTTGTCTTTCAAGTCTATATATTATTAGTATTTTTTATTTGTAAGCAGTCTGAAAATTCAAGTTATGATTTTTGAAGAGATATAAAGAAAAAGGGAGAATTTTAGACTTTTAACATACTTCTGATAAGGCTTGCAATAAAGAAATTGAAAATATGATAAAAATTATAAAATAAGTCAATTTATTGATGACATGCCACATGATATTGGGAAGGTTTTATGTAATAAGCTGAAAACCAATAGCTTCTCTAGATAGGTTGTCAACAGATTTTTTAAGTAAATGTCTTATTTTAGCATTTGTAAAATTTGAAAAGGATAGTGAAATTTATAATTCATTTCTGTTGCACAAAACTGTCCCCTAAAATCAAAAGCAAAAACCAAAATACTTTTTCTCTTCACTGTTGGAAACACAGTGTATGTCTTGGAAGAGCTATCTTGGTGTCTGTACTGATGATACTCCATTAGAAGCTTTTGTCTGGTTTAATGAAAAAGACAATTCTGAATGTGATCAAAATGTACTAGTATTTTTCACACCAGAAAGGTGCTAGTATCAAATATTCTTGGAGATGGAATGATGAAAGTTTGGATGATGCTCCTGAAGACATCTCAAAAGGGAGTTTAAACTGAAAGGATAATTTCAGGAGTGCTGTCAAGAAATTAGTCAGCCAGATTTTGCTGCAATCCTGTGAAAATGAAGTATGACTGCCCAACATTGATCTGTGGAACTTGGCAGACTGTTTTATCATCCAAACCATTTGTGTACGTCTCTGCAAGGTCCTAGAGAAAATATTTTGACTTCACGTGACATGATTAGCAGATATATCATGTTGCAAAAGGAATTGTAAACTGTTTCCTTTGCTGCTTGGGCCTGAGAGTCAGGGAAGAGATTAGTTCTATTAGAAACTCTTGAAAGTATAACAGAAGACTACTGAACAGTTTTTACATATGACTGGATGAAGGAGCCTTTGAATATTCTTCTCAACCTAAGAATATAAATGTGAGAGACAAAGAACTTTGTTTCATACATCTGATCATATACTAAAAACAAAAGTGACTTCTAGACAAGTTCTGGATTTTTGAGAAAAGAAACAAACATTGCCATTACAAAAAGCAATGAACATTTTCTTACTTTTTTCTTGTTGGTCAAGTATTTAAAATCATTGATGGAAATTGCCCCATTTTAATTGAAAATATAATGTGTGTCCTCCTATAATTTTCAATCATAAATTACCTGTGTAGTAAAAACAAACAAACAAACAAACAAACAAACAAACAGCAGGGTGCACATTAAATAAGTAGATTTTCATTTTTAATTTACTTTGAAATATTATACTTTATGAAACGTAGGTACATAACTAAGATCAAGTAATCAACTCATGTGTATAATTCGATATTTCTAAGCATATACCTGAGTCTTCTCATGTTACTTCTCAGAAAAATGTTTTTTCAGAGCCAATTCCCCTTCAAACAAGAGGTTTTAAAATATGTCAATATCATGTTGACCAGTGACACAAACAAGATTCAGAATTATTTGCAATAGCTCACAAGAGCCAGAAGAGTCCCCTGAGTCTTCATTGGTAAAGAGTGTATATAGGTGGATTCACTGATCTAGTAAATATGCATTGACATGGGGAACTGTTGCAGCTAAAGCAAATTGGAGCTCTACAGCCATTATAGACCAGAGGCTGAATTCTCCCTTGAGAACTGGATGGCAGTGCAAATGATAGCACTTCTTCCTGGTGGAAGTATCTAGAGCTATGTTTACCCAGCTGCAGCAACTTTTTACTTAAAATTCTGAAATGTCTAGACAAAAAATGGTGGGGGAAGATTCTTGGCAAAAACAGGCTTTTCTTTTTTTGATTCAATATTAAAAGTTGACCTACTTGCCACATGCCTGAGATGGTTGAAGGACACCTTGGGTTTCTTATGGAATAGCCCTTTGGTTCCAAAGGACTGTGACAAGTTATAGCTTAGGATTCTGTCACTTACCCCAGAAAAGTTCTTTCTCCTTTGCATGTGGTTCTTACTGATTATTCTTCATGTGCCAGGATGCCTGTACCTCTAAGTCAATGGTTCTCAACCAAGTTTATCTTATGCCCACTAGGGTAAATCTATAGCTAATTTTATGCTACTTCCCAAAAATTATTTTGAGTTTGACTTCATCGAGTTTATATTATGAAATCAATAGGCATGTTCAAGGTGTTTTTTCAAACTGCATATGTCTCCCCAGTAACCTCTCATTCCATCTTGAGAATCACTGCTCTGAATCAGTGTTCTTCACCTTGACAACTCACAGAGCTCATAGGAAATGTTCAACAGTTCTGTGAAGGGTCTAGGACCCAATTTTAAATGCCCTCTGAAGAGTTGGGCACAGTGATTCTTCACTTGGTGCTACAGGCACCATATGTACAATGTAGATATTATGATCATGTAGCAATAGTGTTATGTAAATGATCATCCAGGTACTCCTGAACAAGTGCGTATTAATTTGTTTGGATTAAAAACAAAAGTAAAACATAAATTCAAAACATTATCATAAAAACTTGCAAACCCCCAAGAATATGTCTGTGAAAGTAGCCAAATTTGAGAAACACTATCCTAAAAGATTTTCTCTCCTTTTGTCTCCCACTCTGTGAAAACTTAAGAATCCCTCATTGTAACGGCGTGCAGCCAAGGGGTGGGAGGGCAAATAGGGATTTGTAATGGGGTCCAAAACTCAGTGTCCAGGAAATATTAGAAAAAAATATATATGGGATGTCCTCACCCCCACAAGTCTGAGCTGGGGGACCGGATGCATGAAGCAGGGCCACTGAGAGTTGTTTTGAATAGCAACAGTTTTGCAGATAACCTCTAGAACAACTGTTTAACATATCTATAACCTTTGAGCCAGGGGGATGGGAGTTACTTCAACCTGTGATATAACTGGGAGCCAATTCCCCCTGGTTACAGAACCTCCATAAGAGCTTGGAGATAATTGGCTCCATGCCATGGGGCCATGCCTGCCCAGACTTACAATGGCAGCCCAATAAAGCTGGAAAAATATGGAAATGCTGGCAGCTGTGGCCAATTGTGGGAGGAGTCAGAAATGGTGCGGCAGAGGAAGATTGGTGCTAGGATTTAAACCCAGGCACAGTAGCCATGTGGCGTCTTTTCGGAACCACAAGGCTTTGGCATGTCTTTTTGGGACCATGCAGCTTTGGCATCTTTTTGGGACTACATGGCTTGGGCAGAGAAGAACCATGGACTTTTATTTCTTTTTCTGAGATACAGTACCCCAGATTGGGCAATGGGGGAAGGAAGGACTGTGCATTTGTGGGTATTCTAAAGGATTTTGAGATCTCAGTGAAGACTAAGTTGTTACTCTTAAGGCTGTATAACTCTTAAAATAAATAATCCCTTTCCTTTTCACCAATCTCTGGCATTAAGAGACGTCGTTCCCTGGCAGCAGGCAAAGTGAACCTAGCACAGAGTAGAGCATAACGGTGGCTCCATTTGGTAATAGTATATCGTTCACTGGCCCCCCCACCTGGTTTGTTCTGTAACATCATTATAAAATTTATTCTAGAATTGCAAGATTAAGTTAATTTCCTTTTGTAGACTCTAGTGTGAAAGGTTAATTTATTTTGTAATAAAGAAGTAGTCATAGATGACAGTGATAGTTTGTCTAATTCTTTTTTATCTTTTCTATGTGCTCAAGACCTTAAGGAATGATATTAATGTGAGATGCATCAATTTGAAGCTTTATTTATATTTGTCTTCTGCTGATATAAATTATGACACACGTTATTGATAGGAGACTCAAGACTTGGAAAATTTTAGCTTAAGGTAAAAAGCTGTAAATCTAGCAAGTAATGTGTATAAGCTTTTGTTTCAGAAACTACAGATAAAGTCCATACTGTCTCCCAGGAAAAGCAGCCGACCTCCTGGGGCACTGGCTAGAGATTACCTCCTGGGGACAGGTTGGAGGCATATGGGCCTTTTGTGTGACCACCCCCCACCCTTTGGGAACAGCTAACTGCTGAGAACAGGAAGGGTGCAGCTACGCTCACCTAATCCTCCCTAAATTTCAAAGCCCTTACGGAACCTTGCTAGTCCTCCCCCAACCCCCTTAAAAAAGATCTGGCCAGGAAAGAGAAGGGAAGATGGTTTGTTAGGGTATGAACCCACCATCTTCTCTGATCGCCAACCATCTGAATAAAGTGCCCATAAAAGATTCAATCACTGTCATTGTTTATTGGATTTGGTAGTGACAGGCAGCATGAACGCCAGTGTCTTTTCCAGTTACATTATCATCCTTCATTGAGGAAAAAAAAGAATAAGAAAAATCTATTTTCAAAATTTGTATAAAATTTATGTTATATGCTATATTACTACTCATAGTCCTTTGGATTATAGATACATAGTTTTATTATTACATATTATCAATAGGTTTCTCACATTGCAAATAGTATTAATTCATTTTGCTGCCTATATTTAAATTAAATCTCCAAATCCTATATTTAGAAGGCAGAATAGAATTTGACTTGAGTCAGTTAAAAAAATTCATTATGTATGCCTTATGAGTGTTTTAACCTTTTGAAATGGGAGAAAAAATTATTAATTTCATGAAAGTGAAGATAACTACTTTTTTCATTTTTTACTTCAAAGAAGTTTGGCTAAAGTTTCTTTTAGTTTTATACAAAGGAAAAACTGTTTTTCTACATACCCCATTTAGGCTAATGTGGGCAAGGTTTTTTAAAAAATCAAGTAGAACTTTTATTAAGGAGAAGGAAATTTATTCTTTCACCTACTATATGAACTTACATTAGTATTTATCATCTTTGTGGTGTGGGGAAACCATACAAAAGGAAAAGGCTAATAGGTCGTTTATAATGAATATAACAAAACTAAAAATGTCATTTTGATTCAATGGAATACTGGCATTTATTATTAAATTTTTAAATGTACAATTTACTGATCATGCAAATATACTCTGATATATAGATATAATAGATTTATCAATATATAACATTTCCATTAGACTTGATCATTTTGAGTACTCTTCAAGGTAAAAAGTTAAGAAAGACTGCCTTAGAGTGGTGAGTTAAAAAATAGTACCATCGTATACTTTTATGTTATCTTGTTCCCTTGTGCCAAACAAATTTAATACTGTAATTTAATGAACTCCTACAAAATAGTTGCTATTGCAGATTACTCAGCTCAACTAAAGTGACTGTCAATGTGAGAATGTCCAAACCTATTGAGAATTTTTATAAAAATTTATTTGAGCCAAATAGAGAGTATGCCTAGAAGCAAAACTTCAACTGACTGAGAAAAATGATTCCCAGAATGTCAGTTTGCAGTCTTTTTTATGCATTCAGATTTACAGAGGAAACAGAAGGAAGATTACATGAACCTGGAAGAAAGCAAGGCAGAGACTGGTTTACAGGACAATTAACAGGATTATATGCTCTCTTGAGGGTGGTTATGCTTTTGAAAAGAGGCATTTTAAAAATATGTAAACTTAGATGCAGGAGGACAATGAACAGGGCTTCCCTTCAGGCAAAGATAAACCTTTTACTAAAGAAGTTATTAGCCTGGGGCATGACTACTCACCATGACCTGCCTACCTAGGAATTTATGTTCACCCTGAGAGGTTACTTTTCATAGGACACCTTCTCTCAACAAGAGAAATACAAGAGACATATACTGTAGTGAATTTGTGGAGTTTATAACAACAACAATAAAAATCCTATGCTGCTGAACTGACCAGCCAAGGTAATATGCTACAATTTGTGCTTTATAGAAAAGACCTGTAAACATCTATGTGGTCCACATAAGAAACATCTAACACTGTACAAATATTTATGAGTTAATTTGAGTCAAACTGGTAACAATTGCCAAGAAGGAAAATCTCAATGGATTGAGAAAATGCTCCAGAAAACAGCAGCTTTACCGTTTATTTTATACATCAGAATCAAAGGGGAAGATGTAAGCAGGTTATATAAAATCCACTGGTGATACATTAGAGAGGTGGGAGAAAGCAAAGTGGGGAAATCTCTGGGGTTAGATAAAAAGTAAAAAGAATAGGCATATAATTATTTTAGATAGTTAGCAGTCAAAAATTAACATGATAATAATAACAATAAAAGGATTTGTGTTCTCTGCTCTTGTGCAGTGGTTATGCTTTGAGGTATCCGGAAAAGAAATTGCTTTTGATGTTCCAACAGGATGTTATCTTAGATATGGGGAAAAGGACAAAAAGCAGTCTTAGTTAAAATGAAGATTGACCTCATTTCCCTAGGGTAGTTAGGGAAAAATACCACCCTAGGGCCTCATTACCCACCTTGAGCCACTTTTAGTCACAAAGTTTTAATTTCAGGCCATCCTATGTGATTGCATTAGGTCTCTGAGTTTGTAAGGCTGCCCTGCAGGCTTCCCCTGAGCATGTCTGATTTAGTATGTGGCCCTCTTTTTGTCCACAATGTTTATATATCCATGAAATATTCCTAGAAAAATACCCAGTTCACTGTTTACCTAAAGGGAAAAAGCCTAGGGGGGGCCTGGGGTTCAAGAAGACCTAATTTTCATTTTTGTATCTCCACTGTTTGAGTGCTTTTCACAAGTGTGTATTTTTCCCCACCAAATCTAGTTAATAATGTAAGTCCTTTTGGTTAATGGTTAAACCTCTGCGCCCCCACTTGTAGTTTAAGGTCAAGAACAACATCACTCTGACCAGTAGAAATCAGGGTTGAACAAGGAAACCCTGGATGAAGGGTTAAGGAGAAGAGAAATTAATTGAGATAGGGGAAAACATTTAGAAAATTAAAGAATACTATAGGTTGTACAATGTGCCTTCTCCCTCCTAATGTGCTCTAATGCTTAGGAAAGTTTATTCTGAATGTGACTGAATTTCTTGCAAAACCTGCAAAGAGATTTTGCATGGGATTATGAGATGGAGGAAGCTGGGAAGAGTGGAAAAATCATAGCTAATATCTTGGTTCTTAGAATCAAATGATCAAGAGTTTATTCATATCTATGGAGACACAAACACCAAAAGGATAGAGGTAAGGAAGAAAGAAAAGAAGGGAGGTTTGACCTGATATCCCCTTCTGTGTCGGAAAGGAAAAGGAATTTGAGAGAAACCCAAAGCCAGTTCAAATCTAATGAAAATATAAATATGTTTATGTTTTATAGAGAAAGAACTAGAGGAATCAGAGGTCAGGAAACAGGTTCTTGACATTTAGAAACTGAGGAGCAGGAAAAGAATGAGTTGGCTCAGAGATTAGAATACCCAAATGGGAAGAATGGGGAATGTAGAGAAATAAAGATGTTGCTGACAACTTTAGAAGAGACATGAAAATAGATGCTGAATCATGGGAGAGATAGTGACACACAGAAGAAAGGAAAAGCTTTGTAGAGTTTTTACCTGAGGCTGAGCTGAGCCAGGTGTCATGGAATAGGCATGATGCAAATGGGAAGGAAGGGGATGTAGAAGATGCTGATAAAGTGAATCATCCACAAAATGTGGGGTAGATTGGATGTAAAAGACATTCCTCAGAGAGGAATTGTCTTGCAGACTTTCAAGGCCAGGCAGGTTCACTAGTGATTCGGCCAGTCAGAAGAAAATTCATGGAGATGTAGGAATGCCTGACATTCAAAGGTGGAGCGATCCACGCAAGCTGAAAGCCATGTGTCACTCCATGGAAAGTCCCAACTCCCTTATATACTAAATACATGCAAAACCAGCTGAATGCCAAGACATGGTATAACAAAGCATGATTCTGAGGATGCAGGACCGTTCTCAAGGCTATGGGAACACTGCTCATCTTAGTTGCCCAGATATCTGGGTGAGGAAATGTGTTACAGCTGGTCAAGGCCTGGCAGGTCCACTCTAGGTTCAGGGAGAGGGAAGAAAATGTGCAGAGCCATGGGGATGCTTGACATGCCTTTATTCATGGTTGGGTGACCCACTCACGCTGCAAGCTGAGCATCTATCTCTCTAGTGAGGAGCCCCTACCTGCTTAAGTATTGTAGACAAAAAAAGCCAGCAAAAAGCCAAAAAATTATATGATATAGCCTGATTTTGCTTATGTGAGCACACTTCATGTTATGGGAACTGTTTATTGGACCCAGTCTCAGGGCTATGAGAACACTAGTTATCAGGTCCATTCAAAGTTATAGGAAAACTGCTTCCCTTAGTTTCCCAGACACCTGGGTGAGGAAGCCAGACTGCCTCCATTTACCCTACACGAAGCCTCAATGATTCCATTTACCCTATAGGAATAATAACGGATTTATAGAGATCCTGTTAGATGATCTGAAGTATACTCTCATTTGAATAAAACAGTTCAGAAATTTTAGCTTTTCTATGTTCAAGAGCTAAGAAGCTCTTATTTTAGCCAGGGACAAGAGGAGAAACTATGTGGTAAGCAAGGAAGTGAAACTAGGGACTTAGATACACCCCTGGGTCCAGCTGGTAGGACACCAGAAACCCATTAATTGCCCCTAGGCTTTCCCTGCCCCTTACAGCCAATTAGTAAACAGGACTGAAGGACACTACTGTCTCAAGACTTATTTCCTTGGTGTTAAATTTTGTTCCTTTTGCTCACACATTTAGGCTAACAAAAAAAGACTGTCCTTTGGTGACATTTACTCATTTAAATGCTAAAAACACACCCCTGGGTGGAGATTTAACATGTTAATGAGGCATAAAGATGCAGGTAGTTCCATTGTGCAGGTGCCAAGGAGTCCTGCCTCTACATACCTATGTGTCACTCTTTGATGTCATCTTTTCTGTCTTAACTTCTTTAAAACTGTTCTCCAGCTTTTGTTCAGGATGCAGCAGCCATTTATTTCTCCTTCGGATGCTATTTCCCTCAGGTGCAGCAGGTTTTTAATAAACATCTCCTCTGAGTACTAACTATATTTGTGGTGAAACCTCTTGATTTCTATCTCAGGAGTTCCCAAGAACCCTGGATGCCAGGAACAGAACCACTATTCAAATCCAAATTTATGCATAAAAAAGGAGTTTAAATAACGTAATATGGCATATGTAATGAATAGGAGTATTTTCAGCACTGTTGGTTGTAACTCTAACTGGGTGACTGAGCATATGCAGGGAAAAAGAAATCAAGTAAATAAGCAAACAAGAGGAAGGTAAAAGTGAAACACCCAAAGTTCCAAGACAAATGACTTGGGAAAATAAGCTTATTTTTACTTTCTTTAGTGCTGGCATTAAGTTACCAAATCATGGAATATGAGGAGATTGTGCTTGGGATTTCTCAGCCTTTTTCACCACATCTTTACCATACACCTGTGTAGATGCAACTTTGAAAACTTTGCTCTTTCTTTACTCTGTGGACACAAAGCCAGCATAGCACCTCTAGTATAGAGGAATGCCTCTAGTGTTCCTGAGACATACTAAAATGAATGAATAGGAGAAAAATAGGACATAATTGATCCTGTTTGTGCTCCTTAATTTTGTTGGGAGCAAAAAATATTGTAATCTAAATTTTGTTTTAAGATGGATTTCACATTATATTCCAGCTAGTTATGTATTCTATACCTGTTTTTAAAGTAGTAATCACATACTTGTAAGGTAATAACAAAGACTAAAACTCATTGATGTCCATGTGAAAAACTGTCTTGATAGTAAAATGACCAATAATAACATATTAAATTAAGTATGTCAGAATATTAATGGTGAATGAAGCCAGATGTTAAACCTCAGTCCTAACTAGTTAAAGAGGCAAAAGAAGGGCCCTTGGAGCTTAGGAGAAAGCCAGCAAAAATATGTGTCTTGAAGAAAGAAAAGAGGAAGAAAGGCAGGAACATGCCTAGAGAGAAAGAGAGCACACTGGGTCCTGTATTTTAAGGCAGGGATTTTAGGGGAAGTCTCAGAATCTCAACAGAACATTCATCAGCTTTCCAGGTGTGTCCTTTTAGTGTCGTGGTCTCCACAGATTGGTTGGTGCCAAGACAGGGGTCATTAGTCATTGTAGCTGGTCCTGATGCACAGTGTTTTTCAAAGATGGCATTATTGGCATTTTGTGTGGAAAATTTTTTATTGTAATGGACTGTCCTCTACTTGGCCTTGCTGCTTTTTTGGCCCTGGAGTTGAAACAGAGCTGAGGCCTAGATGTTACCTCTAGTTTGACCAAAACTCTGTCTCTGTAGTCAATAGTCCTGAGGCTTTATCCCTGAGATTATCTGATACAGGTCAGAACCCCATTGTCGTGAAGGCTTAATGCTTTAGGGAGTGGTTGTGCAAGGGTTTACACAGGAGTTGTATAGTATGAGATATTTCTTCAGCCCCCTTGTTCCTCCTCTAAGGCGGTCTATCACATGGCCAGTAAAATGCCAGGGAAGCAGAGGTCAGGGAAGGGTTCAAACCACATGACCAACAATATGAAAGGTCACAGGGCCTAAACTGCATGACCAGCAAATATGCTAGGGGAGGATGGTTATCCTGGGGTGAGGTCCTGATCTAGTTTAGCCTATTGCTAGTAACCCTGAGGCTTTCTGCCCTGGTGACTTTCTGTACCTGGCCTATTATCCCTTCTCTTCGCATATTGGTCTATCTAGTATATCTCTTTGGTAAGAATTGGCTTTACTTGGCTGTTACATTATATGTGTGTGTATGTGTATATAATATATATATATATATATATATATATATATATATATATATTTCCATTTCTCTACTATAACACAGCCATGTGAGTTTTGAGTGTTAGTTTTCCTAAATAGCAAAATATCATATTGATATTATTGTAAATAATCTATAACTCATCTCTATGTTCTTAATTACTTCTAGGTTTATAACTTGGAAACATTAACTTATATCTGATGACAAATGCTAACATTTTATCTTAAAAACTTTTCTAAACCTGACAATATAAGCTACAGTGGACCCTAGAATGTCTTCTCTGATTTTGTGTTCTGTAACTTTGTTCTGGGTTACTCAGTTTCTACATCTGTCATCACTCAAATTTGCCTAATATATACTTACTAAGTTTTCCTGTCAGTCACCTGCTCTGAAAGACCATGCCAGATCCTTTAATCTTCCCTAAAGCTTGCCTTTCCTCAGTCATAATTAAATGATAATTTTAAAACCCTACATAATCCCAGCTAAGAAGATGTAGGTAATAAAATGAGTGTTTTTGGCTTCTGATATCTGAACATCCTGCTGGACTGCTTATGAATTAATCTAACTTAAGAAGAAAAAAGTATTTTTGGTAGATAAAATTATAAATATAGTAATCTAAAACAGAAGACTTTTTTAAGATAATCACATCTTGTTTCTAAAGTTAAAATTTTATGAAGAAAATGTTATTATTTTGACAAGAGACTCTAATCTTTATGAGAATGGGTGACCTAGATCTCACTTTATGTAGTTTTTACTCAGAGGTGCCAGGTTTTTCTGAAGCATATTGGAGCAAGGCTTAATGTTATGGGGACCTCACACATGCAAATTGTTTAAATCTTCATTGCACAGTTGAGCACTACACAACCAGAGATCACATAATGCTGTAAGGACTGTGTCATCCTTGCCCTTTGGTGATGGTGTAAGTTTAGTAAACATTGACAAATCCTTTGATCCCTTGGGTTATGAGTATTCTGACAGTACAACACTAATAATAGAATGTTAGACAAGCAGAACTTACATACTTCGGTAGAATCTGAGCTGTTTGGATTTGCACGGGACTGTGGACTGTGGTACATGGCTGAGCCCTCCAATACCGCCCAGGCATTTTTGGGGAGTGACTCACCCAGTTTTAAGTATCACTGAATATACGCCTCATTGCCTCTTTTTTACTTCTACACAGACAGCTTCTGGATTCTTGAGTAAAAGTGAGAAATGAATTTCAAAGGGAGTCTTAACAAATGAATGGCATAGAGTTTGCACCATGGAGGAAGAAAGGGATGGAGTAAATAATTAAAGTGTTTAGAGATTCATTGAATTTACCAAACTAAATAAAGGAGCTATGGGTTGGGCTACATCATGGTTAACATTATGCAGGAACACCACTATTTTCTTTCATTCTTCTCTGGAAATTAACTTGAATTATATTCTTCCAGTTACTTTACAAAAGGCAGTGCTTGTGAGAAATTACATGTCATTGAGATGTGGTGCATTGTCATTGAAATGTGTGATCTGACTTAAAGTAAAGGAACTCAGATAGTTTTCCACCTGGATTATGACCTAGTCATTCTGATGCAGGAGTCTTAGAGGTTGTGTAATTGAAAAGGAGACATATTCCTGTTTTTTTTCCTCTCAATTTTATTTTGTATTGGTTTCAGGTGTACAGCTTAGTGGTTGTACAATCACATACTTTACACAGTGTCGCCCTTGATATTTCCAGTACCCAACTGGAATCATACACCATCACAGAGGTATGAAGTAAAGCATAGAGAATACAGTATTCCTCTTTTTATGGATCTGTTTACCAGCGAGGAAGAGCACACTGAGCTCAGGAAAGTGTTCTTTATACTGGGCGTATCTGGTCAAATCCCACAGTGTTTCTGAAACAGAAACCCCTCTGGGTTCTATTGTCCACTTCCTAAAATAACTGTGACTCCCAGTGCTAGAGTCTTACAAAAAGGAAAGGAACTACGTATTTGAAAGGTATACGGGGGTTAAAAGAATGACAAAATTCTCTGTTAAACCCACTCCCTTAAACACAAAAGAAACATCCACAAATGCACAGTCCTCCCTCCCTTTGCCAACCTAGGTCAGTCCAAGGTACTGTTTCTCAGAAAAAGAAATAGAAGTCTGATGTTTAGCTAGACAGATTCCAGTCCATATTCCTGCTTGGATTCTCCCAGTCTTCTATGCTAGGCTAGGCTGCTCCTTTTAATCCAAAACTGCACGGCCCCTCCTTATGGTGAGTTGGTGGGGGTCCTTCTGCATCTTTTCAAACCATGTGGCCAAGACCCCTGCATGACTGCTACATCCTGCTTTTCTGCTCCTTCCCAAGCCCCATGGTTAAGAGCCCCCACACAGCTAAGAGAATGATGGCTGCCAGCACTGGCACTTGAGTTTAAATCCCAGCATGGATCTTCCTCCCTAACCCCATTTCTGACTCCTCCCATAAAGGGTTACACCAACCAACACTCTGGTTTCTTTTGCTTTTCTGTGGCTGCCATTGTTAGTCTGGGAAGGTGTGGCCCTAAGATGTGGCTCCCAAGCAGGCTCTGTAGCTGGGGGACTGTCTCCCAGCTGCATGATGGGTTAGAATCACACCCATCTCCCTGTCTCCCAGTGTGATAGGCACAGCTATTAACATTACTAAAACACTGGCCAAGTTCTACGGATATGCAAAAATACTCTCAATGGCTATCCTCTGTTCTTTCTCCCTCAAGCCAAGTTAGTGGGGGACTTCCTCATTTGGGGGGCCTCTAGCTTAGCACCCTGTTACATTTCTACTTCGCTTCTGTATAGAGTCCAAAGTCCTTAGTTTTGCCCAACATGCCCTTTACAATATAGCTTCTGGATCCTCCATCCAGCCTCATTCCTCACCACTCCTCCTATTGTGGACCCTGGGCTTTGCCATTCAGGATGCCTATGTTTCTGAAAGGCCCTCACAGACACATGCTAGAAGGCGCCTTCTCTTCCCTCTATCAGTTAGACCCTTTTCCTTCAACACTGCACAGACTTACCTCCTTTGTGAAGGCATCATTTTTCACATCTTATAAAGTCCTTCTATGGTAGGCAGTAAGACAAATATGAGCAGAGCAAGGACGATGGGCCGGGTACAGAAGGTCACCAGGGCAGAAAGCCCTAGGTACCTAGCAATGAGAAAAACTGGGAAAACAAAGACCTCATCCTAGGGTAACCCTTCTTCCCCTAGCGTATCATGTTCATGTGGTAGACCCCCTTGGAGGCAGAACAAAGGGCTAAAAAGTGGCCTCATGAGACTTCCAGACAGGCCTCTGCATGACCACTCCCTTAAGCCTTCACCCTTAAAGATGACATCTAGCCCTGGCTGGCGTAGCTCAGTGGATTGAGTGCGGGCTGCGAACCAAAGAGTTGCAGTTTCGATTCCCAGTCAGGGTACATGCCTGGGTTGCAGGCCATGACCCCCAGCAACTACACATTGATGTTTCTCTCTCTCTATCTCCCTCCCTTCCCTCTCTAAAAAATAAATAAATAAAACTTTAAAAAAAAAGATAACATCTAAGCCTCAGCTGTGTTTCACCTCCAGGCCCCAAAAGGAGCAAAATCAGACCAACAATTCCATGGCTGACATCAGGGCCACCTGCACTGAATAAAGACCCTCTGCCCATGCACCAACAGGTCAATCAGTAGAGACCACGACTCTGAAAGCATGCACACGAAAAGATGATGAATATTCTATTAAGATCCTCTTCTGGGGCCTCCGTAAAATCTTCAGCCTTAAAAACCCTTAGGTTGGAGGTACAGCATGTTCTCCTTCCCCCTCATCTTCTTCTGCCCCTCAGGCATGTTACCTTTACCTTCCTCTCTCCTAAGCTCCAAGGACTCTTCTTTTTCCCTCTGTAATTTGTTTCCTCAGCCTATTTCTTCTACAGCTCACTTCTTTTATCTCTGTGACTTTCTAAATAAACTTTCTCTCATAGTGGAGGCTTGGCTCTGAATTATTTCTTAGTCTCTTTCTTAGCTAGAACTCAAGTACTGAGGTTGCTGAACCAAGATCCAGTCCAACCCCGCCAGTCTAACAGCTGGAGCCCTTCTTGCTGCTGCCAACACTTCCTGTTCCTACAACTTCTACAGCTTTTACAGCACTGATCACATTTATACAATCTTACTTCTTGAACTAGACCACCAGCTCCTGGAAGACAGGAACTGCATTGTATTTATCTTTCCATCTCCTACAGTATAGCAGTGCCTCAAATAAGACAGGAGGTCCATTTATTATTAAAATTTAAATTTTTAATGATTATTTTTCCTGTAAGGAGAGTGTTCTACACAGGCTCTAAGATGACTTATAATAAACTTTACCTCCTTTCAGATAATCCTCCACTTAGACTGAATTTATTTTCAGTTTTAGGGAAGACAATGTAGCAGAAGCAAAGAGATGTCACTTTCAAGGTTAATTTAGAAAAATCTGTGACCCCCACGCATCTTAGTCCCTCTCTCTTGCTCTCTCTCCTCATCCTCTCTGAGGAGAGGCAGGTATAGAAGGCCCACATGGTAAGGAAATAGTCAATAGAGAATAAATTAGGCCCTTAGTCCAGCATCCTGAGAGGAGCTGAAATTCAGCCAATAATCATGAGGTGATTGAGCTTGAAAGCAAATTCTCTTTGCTGAGGCTTCCAATGAAACTGCAATCCCAGTTCCTGATAGTCCTTGAACCAGAGGCTTTCAGCTGAGTGTGCATGCATTCCTGACCCACAGAAATTGTGAAAAAATACATGTTTGTTGTTTCAAAATTCTAAGTTTAGGAGTAATCTGTTATATAGCAAGAGATGACTAATACAGGGAGTAATGAATTACACTAAATTATAAACTAAATTACATGTGCCATGAGCTGGTTTGGACTTTTTAATAGTTTAATCTAGACTTTACTCTGTCTGTGTGCTTGATGAAAAAAAAATGTATTCTCAAGCTGCCATACCATAAACTGAATGGAATAAACAATGAAAAATTGTTGTTCACAGTTTTGGAGGCTGAAAAGTTTAAAATCAAGGTGCTGGCCAGCTCAGTTCCTGGTGAGAGCTCTCTTTCTGACTTGCAGATGCCAACCCTCCCCTGGTATGAAAGAGAGCACTTTAATTTCTCTCAAATGAAGGATACTAATCCTATTGAATCAGGACCCCACCTTTCTAACCTCATTTAATCTTAATTTCCTCCTCATAGGCCCTACCTCCAAATGCACTAACACTGGGGGTTAGGGTTTTAACATATAAATTTTGAGGGAACAAAATTCAATCCATAGCACTCTGCTTTTCAAAGTATTATACTTCTTTTAAAATTTTTGTTAATTTCCATTTCATTCCAAACAAACAAACAAACAAACAAACAAGCAAACAAACAAAAAAGACTGTTAAAGCATCTGGAAATAAGACAGTAAAAAAGCAGGAATAAATCTCAGTTTCAGTTAATGAAAGATGAGTATGTGTTAAACTAATCTTCCTTCTGATAACTATTACAAAATCTAGCCCTGGCTGGTGTAGTTCAGTGGATTGAGCACGGCCTTCAAAACAAATGGTTGCCGGTTCGATTCCTAGTCAGGGCACATGCCTGAGTTGCCGGCCAGGTCCCCAGTGTGGGGTGCTCGAGAGGCAACCATATATTGATATTTCTCTCCCTCTTTCTCTCCCTTTCTCTCTTTCTAAAAGTAAATAAATAATTTTTTTCCAAAGAAAGAGATTCACATCTATATGCTGTTTAGCCTCAGGAAATTCCTTAGTTAGCAGAGGACATAGAACAGCTAGAACTATAAAATAAAACTGAAGTCTCACTGGTTTTATTTTTGAAGGACAGGGTTAAGGCTGTCATTGTGGTTTCAACTTGTGGGAAGAGAGGTAAACCTGAAGGGGGGTGTTCGCAAAGTATATGTGTCCACAGTATACAAATAACTCCTAAGACTTATTGTTAAAAAGGTAATTTACTCACTAAAAAGCAATGGGGAGGAGATTTCATACTGTTTTTCCACAGTGGCTGCACTGCCTTTTGACCCAGCAATTTCACTACTAGGATTATACCCCAAGAATACTGAAACACCAATTCAAAAGATCCCCAGAGTTCACAGCAGCACAATTTACAATAGCCAAGTGCTGGAAGCAACTAAGTGCCCATCAGTAGATGAGTGGATCTAAAAACTATGGTACATTTATACAATGGAACTCTACGCAGCAGAAAGAAGGAAGGCGCTCCTGTCCTTTGAGACAACATGGATGGAACTGAAGAGCATTATGGTAAGTGAAATAAGCCAGAAGTTGAAAAACAAATACCATGTGATCTCACCTATAAGTAGAACCTAATCAACAAAACAAACAAGCAAGCAGAATACAACCAGAGACATTGAAATAAAGAACAAACTGACAGTAACCAGAGAGGAGGGGGGAAAGGGATCATGGGGGAAAATAGGGGAAGGGTCATCAAGGAACATGTATAAAGGACACGTGAACAAAGCCAAAGATGGGTAGGTTCTAGGGTAGGAGGTCAGTGTGGGTGAGGTGGGGGCATGATGGGGTGAAAATGAAGACAATTGAACTTGAACAATAATAAAAAAAGAAAAAATAAATAAAATCAAAGGAAAAGAAAGCAATGGGGAAAAGACTTGAATGATACCCAAATATCACATTGTATATAAAAGATCTGAACATTTAACTGTAAGTACTTTTTACAAAATTTTTAAAAAGAGAGGTAAAAAACAAAGCATGCACTATTCCTATTCACATGGACTTTACATTTTAGACTAATCTGATTTTATTTCTAATTGACTAATTTCATTTAGGAGTGAAATTTGATTATGAGAACAAACAGAATCTGGAAAGATAGTTGCAGAAAAGAATGGAATGGAGTGTAGACAAACAGACAGTCAACCTCCAAAGAACAACTGAAATATTTAACAAGGAGGTAGCCCCTATGCAATGCTGCCTGGCTCTCGTAATGGAGATGCTTCACTGGGCTCTGATCAGTGCCATCCAGCTTTATGTAGATCTTATTGCATGACTTGTGTTTAACCTTGCAGACAGGCAAGTGCATTGTATGCCTTTCCCAAATGTACATCTTCAGTGGCACACCAAAGCTGAGAGTAGTAAAGTTAGCCTTAGCAGGGAGGATTTTATCTTGAACATGGTTTAGATTTACTAGTACATGTAAACAACAACAATAGGTTGATTTTCAGTCAATTTTATTGTTGCTTTTAAATTCTCTACCCACTCCCCCAATGCATTCCTTATTGCCTGCACCAGCATGGATTACTCCCACTTCCCACCACCCCTATTTTTGGTAAAACATTGAGTGTCTCCATTTGTTGGACCAAGGTGGCTCAAAGATGGGACACTTCTCTTTACATACCCACCATAGTCTCTCTAATTGCTAACATTGCCAGGTGTTTTTGCTCCACCTTCTGCTATTTAACAATAGAAAGAATGTTAAATGGAAACTGAAGAGATCTTGTAATTATAACTCCACCTTTGTCATATAATCACAAGTGTTAAATATGATAAGTATATGGAACTGAGCTCAGAGTCTTCTTTGAAATTTAAACAAAATTGCTTAAGTTTACTAACCCACAATTTTCTTATTTTGTGACTTTCTAGGGATTTAATTCCTCATAATTGCATCTGTCTCTGAGGTGCTGCTTCTCTTCACTTTCTTATTTCAATCTATTTTTTACACAATGTTAATCTCTTTTATTTTCTTTCTGATTCAGCTGTGATACAAATCTTTTCATAGATTTCTCCAATTCTACTCATCCAGTATGATTGTATGTATAGAATACTGTTAACAGTTTGAGTCAGGACAGAAGTTTATAGTTCAATAATGTATATAATTAAAGTTGAATATTAAACCTTTCTATTTTTAAGTCCTTCAGGGGTTACCACTGATGGAGTTATTCAGTAGCATTTTGTTCATCAAATACCAGCTCAAAACATGTTTCCTGATTCTCTATTTTTCAAATTCTGTTTCTAATAAGTCTATTTTTATCTCCAATGATTTATTTATGTGCTTTTCTAAACAGAAATGCAACTACTCTGAATCTTACACTTAAGTAACCTAGAAACATAGGCAAAGCTAGACATTTTACTCTGCCTTTCTTTTGTCCCCCGACATTCTAGAATGAAGAGGATAAAGATATTTTTCTCCACTTGCATGGTTTGTGTCATTTCTCAGAAGCAACTGTAATAGTTAGCTTTCTTTTAAAATATAAATGTATTTCTCTGCCATATATATATATAATATATAAATAAACTTTGGTACATAAAAACTATGTTTCTTCTTTCTTTGTTTAATAATCATTTGTCAAATTGCTTCATCTCTTTTGTCATCATTACCTATCTTGAACAATATTCAACATTTTTGAGCCTACATTAGGTACCAGAAAAACATGATAAAATGATAAATAAGGTAGCCTCTTCCCTCAAACTATTTATTTCTCACTATAATAACACAATGACTGGCCTTTCAACATACACACAAATATACATCTGTGTGCATGATGCTCACACACACATTCATGTATGTGTCAGTGTGTGCCTTTGTGTCTCTGTGTGTTTTCCAGCATTTTCTCCCACTCTAGTCCTACTTTTGCATGTCCAAACCCTCTCCAACTTCAAGACTCAAGTCTAATGTTATCTCATTCATGAGAAAACTCTTTGATTTTCTATTTTTGAAATATTTCTGAACTTCCATAGAATTTTGTGATTTTGTATGTACTTCCACATTCAGTCATTTATTCCAAATCTATGTCTTGTATGTCCTTTTTAAACTATTGACAAATTAATGGAAGTCTCCCATTTGATTCCCTCTTGTGTACTTATAGTGTCTGGTACAACGCTTGCTCCTTGTAGGCACTCAACAACTATTTGTGGAAACAATATATTTCAATAAACTTTGATATTGTATCATATACTTCTTCACCTGGAATGAAGAATCTTCTTTGACTTTGTATTATTTACCACATCATCTGAACCAAATTTCATGGTTCTTTTTTAAATAATATATTTAAAATTCTATTCTTTCCCTCTAATTAATAAGATAAAATCAGTAGTTTCTCCCAGCCTTATCTTGGCAACCTTAAAAATATTTCCTAGAAATTCATAATAGATTCTACAGCCCAAATAATCTCTTTGCTCTCTTAAAAACCTCCAACACCTAATCGAAACAATTCATTGATTCCTCCTCAGCCTTGCATTAAGAAAAAGAAATTTCTTTTTTAAGTATTTTTTATTGATTATGCTATTACAGCTTTCCCAATTTCCTTCCCTTTATCCCCCCTTCTGCCCTTCCCCCTAACCCTCCAACATCACCCCCTTCCATGTCCAAGGGTTGTACATATAAGTTCTTTGAGTCCTCTGTTTTCTATACCATTTTTTATCTTTCCCCATCTATTTTATGCCTATTAATTATGCTTCTTCCCTGTACCTTCCTTCCTCCTCCCCACAGAACTCCTTCTGTGTGATGTCCATTTCTCTGATTATGTTCCTGTTCTGGTTGTTTGCTCATTTTTTGTTTTCATTGTCTTTCTTTTCTTTTAGGTTCATTTGTTGATAGTTGTGAGTTCATTGTCATTTTATTGTTCATATTTTTTATCTTCTTTTTCTTAGATAAGTCCCTTTAACATTTCATATAATAAGGGCTTGGTGATGATGAACTCCTTTAACTTGACCTTATCTGGGAAGCACTTTATCTGCCCTTTCATTTTAAATGAAACCTTTGCTGGATAGAGTATTCTTGGATGTAGGTCCTTGCTTTTCATGACTTGGAATACTTCTTTCCAGCCCCTTCTTGCCTATAAGATTTCTTTTGAGAAATCAGCTGATAGCCTTATGAAAATTCCTTTGTAGGTAACTGTCTCCTTATCTCTTGCTGTTTTTAGGATTATCTCTTTGTCTTTAATCTTGGGTAACTTAATGATGATGTGCCTTGGTGTGTTCCTCTTTGGGTCCAACTTCTTTGGGACTCTCTGAGATTCCTGGACTTCCTGGAAGTCTATTTCCTTCACCAGATTGGGGAAGTTTTCCTTCATTATCTGTTCAAATAAGTTTTCAATTTTTTGCTGTTGTTCTGGCACCCGTATAATTTGGATATTGGAACATTTCAGATTGTCCTAAAGAATCCTCAGCATCTCTTCATTTTTTCTGGATTCTTGTTTCTTCATTCTGTTCCAGTTGGATGTTTATTTCTTCCTTTTGTTCCAAATCGTTGCTTTGAATCCTGGTTTCCTTCCTGTCACTGTTGGTTCCCTGAATTTTTTGCTTTATTTCATTTTGGGTATCTTTCATTTGTTCTTTCATTTTTCAACCAAGCTCAATCAGTTCTGTGCGCATTTTGATTACCAGGGCTTTAAATTCTCCATCAGATAGGTTGGTGATCTCCTCATTGCTTAGTTCTCTTTCTGAGGTTATGCTCTGTTCTTTCATTTGGGCCATATTTCTTTGTCTTGGTGCAGCTGATCCATTGTAAGGGGGCAGGGCCTTAGGTAATCACCAGGGCAGGGCAACCTTCTTTGCTGTGCTGCCTGTGGGGGAGGGGCCAGAGAGGGAAGAATGCAGTTCACCAGCTCTGCTTTAGCCCACTTTCCAACAGACTCCTGTGTCAGAATGGAAGTATCTCCCACTGTGGAAATCCCAGCCTTGGCCTACAGTCCCCTCCGAGTCTTAGTTTCCCCCTTAAGTCAGTCCCTCCCGTGTAGCTCTGTGGAGCTCCGCAGTCAGCCCCACCCCTAAGCCTCCTCCCAGCAGTTTTGCTGAGTCAGCCTGCTCCATCCACCTTACCAGTCTGGTTGTTCTGGTTGATTTTTTTTTTTAATTCCTTGGTTGTCAGAGTTCCATGCTGTTTGATTTTCTGGTGTTTTTGGTTGTTTATTGATTTTAGATTGGTTGTTAGCCTCCTTTTGGTTGTGTGAGGAAGTGAGGGGTTTTTACCTACACCTCCATCTTGGCTGGAACTCCAGAAATTTCTCACTTTAGCTCTCTAGTCATCAGTTTAAGCTATAGAATTAAATAATTACTTATTCTTATTAAGATACATATTAATCACATAGTTAGAAATCTGTTTTGCTAATTAGTTATTAGAATTATTTTTATCTTTTATGTTTTATTCTGCAGAGGAAAAAAGGGGAGAGAATAAAACCTGGAGCTTTAAGATTATAATAGAGATATGGAATTATATAACCATTACTTAAAGAAAAAGAAAGGCTATCAGTATGTATTGGATTTTTATGGTTTTCCTATGTTTAAATAGTTGCAGAGTTGTGCTCATATTTTAGGATTTATATAAATATGTATATGCTGATAGTTAAAAATATATACTAATGGCCTTTCTGAAGAAGTTAGCTGAATTGATAAAAATGGCATCATATAAATCTGATAAAAGACAAGGAGATATGTGACTTTTCAGAAAGTATTTCATGTGAATAACCCCAAATCCCTTCCCCCTTTTTTTTATAGTCATTGAAATACTATGTCCTTAACTCAAAAGCAGCTTTGGAGCTGGGAGGATGTGACAAAAATGAGAAGATAACCTGAAATAACCATGGGAGTGGTTTATATCAATTGGTTCTATATTAAACCAGAAAAAAACAATGTACTGATCTCCCTGAGAACCAATAAGGATCCCCCAGAAACTTTTTAGATTATTGCTTTTACCCAGGAAAACAGAGTCTTCTATGTTTTCCTGGTACTGGAATTTTGTCAATCATGTATTGCAGATTATGTAGAACATACCATATCTATTTTTAAAATTCTTTCCCATAGCTAGGCTGTATATCAAAATATATGTCCCAAAACATAATTCTGAAAAAAAAATGGAACCCTAGAAATTTCAGAGCCATTCTTTTACTCTGATGTTTTAAATTAGTTTAAAATTTTCTCTTACAGGTAACTCTCATCTCAATACAATACACTGAACATTGTATTAATTCTACTAAAATGTGAAATTAGGTGACTGGTAGGACAAAATAATAGTTCGTATTTACCCACTGAAAAGTCTAAAGTTGGGTCCTGCAGCTAAGGGGCCAATCCATTAAGCTGCGCAGTGATCAGATTCTGTCTCTCTAGCATGAATAAAAAGACACAGAGACCCTAGTACAACAGGTTGGGTACCTAAACTGGAAGTTCTCAGCATCATTTCTGAGCACATGAACAATGATGAAAGCAGAGAATGCTAATAGTCTCTCTTGATTTGAAGATGAGAACACATACAAAGGAACACCCTGGACCCAAAGGCCTCCATGTTATCAAAGGTCTCCCCTGGACCTGGCTGAGATCTGCTTCTTTATGCTTCAATACAGCTTTCTATTTAAGTTAGCCTAAACGGGGCTTTTATTATAAAGCACCTGACTAAAGCACCAGTGTTTGAGCTGTAAGTTGCTACTTAGTAGGGAAACACATGGTACAATTGAAGCAGATTTCTGGGTCATCCCAATTAAAATGCACTTCAGGGGCAGATACTACATGGAAGTTACATGCAGTTTTTCCCTTGACAATATTAATATTCTTCCTTATCTATCAACCACAACTACTGTCAGCAAAACCTTTTTTAAAAAACATTATTCCCTTTAAAAAATCAGAAATATCATTCAAATAACTATTTAAACCAGTCAAATATTCAAGAAAACTGCATAATAACATTCTTTTATTCTAATTTTCAATGAACTAGTCATGCGGTTCTGGGCAAGTCACATTTTCATAGCCATGGAGGGAACCAGGGCTCAGTTCCCGCAGCTAAAAACTAAGAGGTTAAATTAGATGCCACCAAAGATTTGTTCACAAGTGAAAAAATTATAGTTGTAAATCCATAGGAAGTAGTGCTCAAGAAAAAAATTATAGATAGCTACAATTAGTGTTTGTCAAGTTTTCAATTAATTTGCTCAGCTGTGAGCATTGTGATAAGATTGCAGTGTAATTGTGATTAATGTTGTAATCATTTTGATGATTTTTATCATAGCAAATCAGGAGGAGATACCCCATAGTCACGAAAGCAAGAATATGATACAGATTGCTACTGATATTAACAATTCTTTTTATTTACATGGAGTTTTACAGCTCAAGAAAATATTTTATATACATTATCTCATTTGATCTCATACTTTATGAAATATGCTCACAAAAATTTGAAGGCAGAATCATGGACACAGAGGTAGGATTTTCAGCTTTGGGGTAGAAATTAGTATAATTTATAAGTCAGATAACACAGTGATTCTCAAACATTTTAAGTGGGTATATAGGTCAAAGATCATTTTAGAATCTAAAGAGAACCATGAAATTTTTAATCCCAAAATGTACATGCCTACAATTATTGACATTTAAAGTCTATATATGGAGCCCCTACTTGCCCATGGCTTCCTCAGTATTTATCCCTGATTCTGAGACTAGAACACTGTATATTCAGGGAGCTCATCAAAAGGAAAAAGAAAAACAAATATTTCTCTGATGTCTATAAATGTAGGTAGAAGATATTTAATTCTTACAAAATGATACCTATATGAAAAATACTTTATATTCTTGTTTCATTTAATTCTAACAATAACCTTATAAAGTAGAAATGATCTTTGTTTATAGTTAAGGTTTATAGAGGTCTAGTCATATAATTAGAAAGCAATATGAGGGATTTAAAGTGAAGTGTCTCTGGTCTGTATAAAACATGTATTTTTCTTTATTACACCATCTTAGTTAACCTGTTAACACACTGTTCAAAAAAGAAAATGACCACTTTTATTTTGACTGTCTTTGTGATGGTTGGGCTTAAGAATTTGAGTGGCCTTCTTTGCATAACTAAATCCTTAACATTTTTGTCAAGGGGTGAAGAGAGATGTTGTTGCAACTGGAATATTATTTACATTGTGAGGACACTTTTGAGGTAAATAGAGCACACTAAAGATTTGGCAAGACTCGGGTAAGTACATCTGAGGCCAACCAAGAAAGATGCTCTATTTGTGACATTAGAAGCAAGAGAGAGTAAAATGTGGGACTGCCATGGACAATAAGATAGACTCATAACCCTTACCTGCCTCCAGATATGTGAGCACTGCTTTGGGGATGAATCTTCCCCACCACATTTGGAAAGGTCACCTCCAGCTTATCCTCAGATTTGCACCCTTACAATGTTCACACCTTATCGAAGTGCAGATCCTTGTTCACACCTTTATCATGACTTTATGGGACCAATCCTATAAATTCCTACGTCAGCGCTTTCTTGGATTCCAGAATATTGTCCTTAACACCACTTAGGGGTCATTTGGTAATAGTCTCTTAGTGAAAATAATGAACTTTAGCTTCTTAGACCCTTGCTTCCCTTCCCTTTTGATTGCCAAAAGATGGAACCAGGACCCTATAGCAACTTCCAACAGGGGGCTCTACCAGAGCAACTCCCATGGAAACCTCTCCTTGGAATTCACTGCTGCCACACTGGGCAAAACAAAGCAACAGCCATTTCTCCAGAGCCTAAGCCCCTAGACATCTTGATTCTCTTTTTTTCTTTTTGTTTGTAGATAATATTCTTTCCTCACAATCTCCACAGCAATGCCACATGAGTCTCCAACTTGGTCAAGTGTCAAAATCACCATAGAAGTTTTTACAGACATCAATTCCAGGACTCTGCTCCTGAGGCTTCCAATTTGGTAAATCTGGAGAGGGATCCAGAAATCTATTTGTCCATTCACATATTTTTGTTAACTCTCTGAGCAACACTGGTAATCAGTTTGGAGTGTCCCTGTACTGCAGAACATAAAAGAGCAGGAACAGAATTCAGAGTTTCTACTTGGAATATTACCTAGAAACAAATACTCAGAAATAATTCAGCACTTAGAATAAGTTACAGTGCATTTCATGATGTATAATAATTTTATTAGGACAGCTTAGAATAAAAACTGCATGCAGATTTGATAAGATGTAAATAAACAGTCATGTGTTATTCATCAAGTTTGTCACAGGATCTATCTGCTAATAAAAGTCACTGCTTCTTTCTCTTCTCTTTAACAGGCCCACCTCTATGCTTGAGACTTCTTTCTCCAGCCTCAGGATGAACTTTTCCTCTTGATATCATAGCTTTCAGAAAGAGCAGGGCACTCTTCCGTTAGAAACTCTGATTTATCCCCTGGGTTTCATGTTCAAATTGCCCTCCTCAAAGTCACTTGAAATTTGTGATTCAATCAGAATCACAAATTTCTGCTTTAATCTAAATCTCAATGAGCATATCCTGGGTTTACTTCTATTCTTAATATCTTTTTCTATAATAACATTGACTTTATTCACATCCTTTTGTAGCTTATTTACCTAGTAGATGCTACTATAATAGACCCTCATTCTAGCTATACAACTGCAGGATCATGATTCCCTCTGACATTACCACAGATATTTGCCTACATTTTTATTTGCTCACATGAACCCTGTTAAGCAGATACACCCCAGCTTGGTTTTGTAAAAAGAGGCAGTTTCTACAACTCTATAAAGTGCGAAGAAAGCACTGGGCTTGTATAACAAATGGTTGTATAGTAAACATCACCACAGAACATTGACTTTGAATGAAAACTAAAGAATGAGGATTCTAGAGTTTTCCATCTTACGTTTGTTTTGAAGATTCAGGAGATAAGGCAAATGGTCAGAGGAAGCCAAAGAAATAAAAATATAAAATTAAGAGAGTAAAACTTAAGGTCAGTCACCAGATAGAAGTTAAAAGTAGGAGGGGCATGAAAAGATGAAAACTGATTGACAGAAGGTGAAGGGATTAGTCAAAAAACAGTTATGAAGGACCCATGGACATGGACAAATGTGTGGGGATTGATTATGGAGGTGGTGGGTGGGCTGGGTGAAGGGGGGCAAAGGGGGAAAAGGTGAGACAACTGTGATAGTATAAACAATAAAATACTTAAAAAGTAAAAGAAAAAATAACAGAATGCTCAAGACCCAGGCAGTGACTCCATCTCTCAATTAATTAATTTAGTTTTTCTAGCATATTTTTATAAGATTTTGTCCATTCTGGATTCATATAGATTACCACATGGAGCTACCTCATTTCCTTTTTGAAACCCAGATTTTCTATTTCTTAACTCACTAGCACCCTTTCTTTAAATTGCCTGGCAATTTTCAGTGATTTCAACATCTATTTAATGCTAACAATAATTGACTCGGTTAATTCTGAGCTTAATTCACAGGAAAGAGATCTATATTATGTGTTGTGTTTTCTGAGAGCCACCCTAACTGTGCTCAGAGGGAGCTAGACCTTGCATCTTTGGGGCAGAAATCATGGTACCTAGCAAAAATCACAAAATAAAAACTATAAAAACTGAATTCTGTAAAGTTTGAGGCAAAAGCCAAAGGAACAGTGTTTCTGACAAAAAAAATCCATAATAGAATTTTATAGATTGTTGTTTATTAAGTAATCATGATTCATGCACAGGAATGTACATTTTTATAGATATTTAGGACAGTGTATTTGTTTTCTCATATTTTGTGTGAAAATAAATAACATTTAATATTAAAACATCAAAATAAACTACCTTTATATTACAACATTTTGAATAATTATATATTACTCAGTGTGTTTCCAAATATATTGCATTGTTTTACCTTTATGACAGTCATTTGAGGTAGACAGATTTGATCGATTGTGTTTTAAAGTGAATAATAGTGAAAGGACTTGCCACCAATCATTCAGCACAGTATTGGTGGAGTTGGGATTAGAAGGAATTAGGCCTCATCATTGAAAGATTTTGTATTATGTCATCATCTGCTCTGTTATTCCTAATTAATGTATAGCAATGTTTAAGATGCATTGCCAGATAAAAGTGTCCCAGATAAAAGGACATAGGCATCCAAGGAGTATATTTATATAATAGTCTATGATGACCTGGATATCATATATATCCCATAGTTCATATGAGAACTTATTAAATTTGAGAGCCAATAGAGTTGTAAAGAACACAAGGTCACCCAAAATCCGTAATCCTGTGTTGTGCTTCCAATTCCTCACCTGTAAAATGTAAATAATAATAGTACTTACCTAACAGTTACCTGTGGATTAAAAGAGTCGATGCACATAGGAAGACAGCATGTGCAATGGGATTTTGCTTATAAACTCTAATTGCTTATAAATTAGAGCTGGTACAGCTCTGGTACAGCTATGAAATATGAGAGATGGTATATTAATTCATATTTAATGTTAAAATTTTGAACATGAAATATTTCAAACATCCAAATGAGGGCAAAAACCACAATAAATATCTTATAAATTGAAAACTTAGATTTATCAAGTATTGCCATTTTGCTAAATTTCTTCCAGATCACTCTTTGTAAAAGCGACAGAAAACAATCACAGATACAGCCATGACCCACTCCGTACTCTCTCTCGCCTTTCCCAGGGGAAACCACTATTCTGACAGTGTGTGTCTTTTAAATAACTTCATAGGTTTTAAATAAGTTTACCATATTTGTTTTCATATTTTAATTTGCATATACATCATCACACTAAAACATTCTTTTATCATTCAACCTCAGTTTTTAGCTATCCATATATTTTGCTACATTTATCTCTGATGATTCATTTTAACTACTATGCAGCATTCCACTTTGCCAATTAGAACTATATCATTATTAATTCCCCTACTCAGGTATGATTATATAGTCTTTTCATTTTTTTTTCTATTTTAAAAACACTAAAATGATTCTTCTGCACATGTGAGAGAATGCTCCTAGGGAAGATATCTAGATAATCTACTCTGGGTGTTGAGTAGATTCAAAGAGAGCCTTCAGCTCTATGTAGTGCTGACATTTAGCTATCCAGTTTTCATAGCAATCCACTCTCCTACCAGCAGGGCTGTTTTCCCATATCCTTACCATATTATTGAATCTTAATTTTACTAATTGAATATGCATGAAATGGTACAAAATTACTTTTAATTTGCACTGCTCTGATTACTAGAGGGAGCAAGCATGTTTTAAAAGTATCCTTATTTTTATATTTTATATATTTTTGTTGTTGTGTTGTGCTGTGGGTATAAGTAAAGTGATAGTACATTACTAAAAAAAAGTGGTCCCTACCTAGTTATAGCCTGAAGACTCAAAGTAATTGAATTGACCTCAACAATAGCATTTATAAATGGAAAGTAATTTGTAATTGCTAACATTGACTCTGCTGTGTTTGCATTATGGCATTTATCCTCACAGTTCTCATATGTTTATTCTGTCCTTCTTAAAATAATTGACAACCACAGAGAAAAAAATCATGAAGTAAAAATAATTTGAAATAATATGCTATATTTCTCTTAAAATTGAGATAAATGAGTAAAGTACACATGCCTAGCTGGGACAAAATTATTTTTTGAATATTTAAGTGAGTTATGACTCTCTGAAAAATTAAATTAATGAGCAACAACTATAAAACAAAGAAAGGCCAGCATGGGTAAAATCTATTAGCTATTTCTGAGAAAGGAAGACTAACAAGACTATAAAATAGCTTCTTATTTTTATTAAGGTACTGTCATTCATACAAGGTTTTACTGTGGGGCATCTCTCCATAACAAATCCTCCACTGTATCTCATGAAAAATTGAAAATAGAAAATCCTCACTTCTCCATTCACTGTAATTACATTTGGTATTAATTGTATAGTCATTGTGGATAACTTGGGTGGGATTTTTCAAACAGGCAAAATTACTACAACAGCTCTGCATTTTATAACATTTTACATTTTCTCTGATTTATATGCTTCTAGGTTACCCATTAGCATGCTTTGTTGCATTCCATATAATTAAAATGGGATCAATGCACATCTTAAACTCATTATGCTGATATTAAAAACACAAATTGCCTGCTACCTACAGAGTAGTTAAATATCATCTTGCAGTTTCCTGTTACTTATGAACAATTTAGAAATATCATCTGCAATTTTGAACATGTTTTCATTGTCTACTCAGCCTTTGCAGTGCTCTCATAATATGCCGCACCTTGGAGAAAGACTTGGAAAATCAGACTATGATCACTTGGGTTTTCAGATAATTGAGTTAAAAATGAAATGCATCATTACTTGTTTTCAAATTAAAATATCAAAAATTCTGAATGCTTTATTGTACATCTGGCATTCCCATCTGCCTGATGAAGTATCAACACAAATACCTTACTGTCCATAGACAGGGCCCACACCTTCAAGGAGGAGGCTTTCAGCCTTTAGAGCTTCTCATGACAATGCAGTAAGTACTGAACATCCCTGGGCACCCCAAAGCTATGCATTGGGAAGCTTCTCCTACAAGCAGCCTCACAAAGTGGTACTAATCAGGAAATGAACATCCAATTTACCCCCAGTGTGTAACAGCAATTCCAGGACAATGAAGGCTTCAAAAACATAGGGTTAACTCCTACCTCACAATATCATGGAAAAAGTCTGAACAATTAGTATGGAGAGCACATTCTATTCTAAATCATCAGAAGAAAAAGTTTGGCTTTTTTTGCCTCTCTTGGATTAAACCCTTCTGAGAGACTAGACCCAGAGTTCAATTACAATTTCTCTTCTCCTCAGTGGGCTTAAGAGTTCATTTGGTTTCTTAGTGAATGAGACCTTATAGCTGCTTTGCTTTTTTTTAACTTCTACTTTCTATTTCCATTTAGTTCTCTATTTGTACAAGCGCATCCATGCCTTTGTTCCAATGGAAAGAGAGAAAGGAATAGAGATACTGATAACATATGTTTAAAAACTTTTTGTGTGCATTTCTTTCCAGTTGTCTGAAGAAGTGACTTTAAGAGGAAATATCAAATGACAAAAAGAGAAAGTGCAGAAATGGCTTAAAAGTGCAATAGAAAGTCATATTTTGGGGTAGATTGGTCCTCAAACACGTATATGAGATAGCTCTTTATTTAACTGCAGTATATGCTAAGAATGGTCTTATGTATACAGATCAAACTGTCTTATCTATTGATTTCATTATGATAAAATGTGGTACTTAAATTTACATGATGAAATATTAATAAGGGTATTGTATTAGTTTCTCAGGGCTGCCATAACAAAATATAGACTGGGTGGCTTAAAAAATAGAAATTTATTTCCCCATAGTTCTGATGGCTGGAAATCTTAGATTAAGGTGTCAGCAGCTTTCTTTTCTCTTGAAGTCTCCCTCCTTGGCTTGCAGACGACCACGTTTTTTGCTCTGTTTTTACGTGTTTTTTCTCTGTGTGTGCTTTACTGATATGTCTTTGAGTGTCCAAATTTCCTCTTCTTATAAGAACACTAGTACTGTTGGATTAGGGCTCACTTTAACTTAATCACCACTTTAAAGGCCTGTCTCCAAAAACAGTCACATTTGAATATAGTAGGGGTTAGGGCTTCAACATGGGAATTTGGGGGGATGCAATTCAGCCCATAAGAGACCTAAAAATTATCACAATCCATATTGAGTGCTTCAGGCTTGAAATTCTTTAAAAGGAACTTTGACAAAATGAGGCATATGTATAGAATCATGAGGCAGTTTTGATTTCTGAACTACGGAATACAGTTTGGCTTGTTGATTTTGACAAATCCTTGGTGTAAGTACTATCACCCCCCTGCCTCACAAACCTGACTGGCATTAGTAACCGATAGAGCTTTCCAGACCCAGAAGGGGTTGTCGAGTTCTTTCACCACTCCTTCCTCTCTAGGCTGTCGCTAATAATTAATAGAAGATGATACATAAAATGAAACTTATTTGTCCCATCCAATCTATATCTTAAACTGTAAGACATAAAATTAAAAAACAATATTACAGATGCATTTTAGTTAATATGTTGGTGTCATTCCTTTCATCTAGGCATTATTCTATAAAGTTAACCTGTGATTGCAATTGCTCAGTGTTGTGCAAAGATGGCATTATTGGTATTTTGCATGGAACAATTTTTCATTATGCTTCACTGTTCTCTGCATTGTCCAGTATTAAATATTCACAATATCCCAAGTCATCATGATAACCAAAATATTCTTCACATTTCCAAATGTCTCCTGAGGTACGTTCTGATTCCATTTTGAACAAATGGCTCCTAAAGCAGCCACATCACTTTAGTGGAATACTATCATCTAAAATGTTTTAATATTTTTTAGAGATAGTGCTTCTCAATTGCTCCACTTGTTCACAGAGTCCCAGAGGTGTGCTAAATTTTATCTTGTTTGTTTAGCAATATGTATCACAATTTGAAGGAATTTACCCTTTGACCTTACGCTTCCATTTCCAGAAATTTAAATATATGTATAGGTAAGTTCACAGAGATGAATATATATAGATGTTTATCAAAAGAGTCTATATAATGAAAATAAATGTCAAGCCACAAAATGTTAGCAGGAGAAAGTTGTTAATTAAATTATGGCATATATGCCATATGTAGCCATCATCTTGATAAATAAGATATTAATTTATTAACATGGACATATGATAATAATTAGTAAATAATACAATAAAAACTATATTATAATATGATCTCACTTTTCAAAGGGCATTTTTGTGTATGGAATACATATAAAATTATAAGGATATACTCATATATCAAGTTTTATAATTGTTTCAGTTTACTGGAATAAATTAATATATGTGTTAACTTCATGTGTCTGTATATAACTGGCACATGACTTTTTATATGCCTCTAATATTTTTATAGTGAATATGCTGATTACTTTTATAATCAGAAAACATTTTTCAAAATTTATTTTAGGATATTTATTCCATAATTTCACCTAAAAATTTATGGATCTTATTTCAACCATCTGATGTATTTTACATTATTTCTAAATCTGAAAAATGAAGTCTCATAAATTTTACCCAAATTTTGGATGAAAAGACTCAATTACACAGTATTAAGGTCAGAGTTTTAATTTAAACATCCAGAAAAATCCATTTATCAGGAGATACCATTTTAGTAAAGTTAACCAATTATATGGTTTACAATGTGTTAATAGGGATTAAATGTTAAACGTACTTCTGAACTACTGAAGTGATTTACCAATTGCACTGACCTTTATTCATTTACAGCAAATAGTTAGGAAATGCCAGGAGAAAGAGGAGGAGGAGATGAAAACAGAAGAAGAAGGAGAAAGAGAAAGGAGAAGGAGGAAGAAGAATTGAGTAATTTGGCTTGATCTGTTCTTGGTAAAATCATATTGATTCCTAATACCATATATTCAGGACTATAAGATGCACCAGACCATAAGACACACCTAGGTTTTAGAGGAGGAAAATAGGAAAAAAAATTGAAGCAAAAAATGTGGTGAAATATTTAATAAATTGTGACCCCGCTCCACCGCCACTCCCTCCCCCACAGCGAGACAGGTAAACTACATTTGGACTATAATACATACAGCCCTTATCCTCCCATATTTTGGCGGGAAAAGTACGTCTTATAGTCTGAAAAATATGGTAATCAGTTCAATGAACTCAGCTACACCATGCTCTTTTTCTTTTTCTTCAGACCTTGGCCCATGCCATTTTTTCATTATAGAAAGTTCTCTCATCTGTTTCTCTCTCCCAACTTGTCCTGCCCTCCCTCTGTTCCCACATACCTTCACATCATGATTTCTCAATAGGCTTTTCTAACAAATTAAATCTTTTTACTTCAGGTTTCTCTGAATTCATTTTTTATTATTTATATTAATTGCCCATTTACTTGTATGTAATCCCCACTGAATTATAAACTCTAAATTTATGAAAGTTTTCCTGTTTATTTCTGTATTCCCAACACTTAATACCATGTCCAGAACATCAGAGTTCAATAAATGATTACTAAATGGTTGAATCAAAGAATTAATTAATGTATTACCCATGGTGGACATCAAAGTCATTAGCAATCTGGAGTCTATGAAACATTCCTACTTTTGCTTTTTATATACTGCAATCGCATCTTCCTGTTGCCACCTTTTAGAATTTTCCATCTTCTAAAGGATTATTCTAATTCCAAGCTGAGCCTGCACCCTAAATTTATTTAAGGGGCCCAAAGTCTCTTTTATTTATTCTAGACTTCAGTTCCCATTCACCAATGTTTATTCATATGTTTTTTATTCTGTATAAAATCCAATTTAGAATTCATATTAAGTCAAAATCACAAAAATCATTCGTATAATTTAAACTCATATAAAATATTTTCTATTTGATTAAAATATTTTAAAGCAAAATAATTATTTTCAGAATTAAACACAAGTCTTTGAGTATTATAATTTTGGAAAATTTGGCAAAGAAATATAATCTAACATTAATCCTTGATAAATGTTAACCAGAAATAATTAAACAATAATAGTAATAATCAGAATTATAACAGTAACCTATCTCAGCTTCTCTTCATATTCTAATGCTCTCAACTGTAAAATTCATTATAGACCATGAAATTGCAATTGTTTTTTAGCAGAAATTATCATTAATAGTGCTTATGACCACTTCCTAATTGAAATAGAATTTTAAAGATTTGCCTATTTTTCATGGTATATGGAGAAAAACATCTAACACAAAATTAGAATTTTATTATGAGCACTTATTTGGTTCACAAACACTAGACTTTATGACTTTCTTAAATAATTTTTCACATGTCAACATTGTGTAATAAGTATCAATCATTTTATTGCCTGGAGGTCATAAAGGGCTTGTTTGACATTAGCTTTGTTTGTCCCCCCAATTTCAAAGACTTCTTCAAAGGAGATAATCAGCCCAGGGAGATGTTAGAAAGGAACATACAGTGCAGAGGTGAAAATGAGGTCACACTAATGAGTTCCTAAAAAAATAGTAAAAACAGAGGAAATAAAATATGACAAAAATATTAGCGATGATCTTCTAGTACAGACAAAAAGGCATTGTGTTTACCACTCTGCCTAGCTAAGAAGGTCAAACCCCTAAATTCTCCTTTAGAAACCATCTTTGTAATATAAATACATAGCCAGTTATTTCTGAAACGCAAATATATAAAATTCCCTCAGAATTGACCTTAAGAGGGAATACTTTATTCTGCTGAACATGGAAAGAATCCCTGAGGGGTCTCTGTAAAATCTACTATAATTCTTACTTTTACTTTCACATGAGGCAAGCAGGAAGAGGCCATAACCAATAAAAACATTCTCAAAGCAACCAAGCAAATATGAGTTTAATTGAATCACAATGGGGTGATTTATGTAGTCTTTTGAGGGGTTTTGCATAAAAGAATAACCAATTGAGGTTATGAGTGACTATGATTTTTTATTTTAAACTTTTCTCTATTTTTCCCAACATCTCACAATTTGCATAATTACACTTGAAAACAAAATATTTTGTTTTGGTTGTTGAGTGTGGTATAACAAAATTAGCCTGGGTGCAAAAGAGTAAACAAATTATTGAAAAGGTCTGGACTAAATTACATTAAAGATCGTTTAAAATTTGAGTCACAAGGAGGCTGGGAAAAGGAAAATGTCACTTGGTGGCTTTTAAGAAGCAAATTACTGCCCTGGCCAGTGTGGCTCAGTTGGTTGGAGCATCATCTACTACAGGGAACACTGGGTTGATTCCCCATCAGGGCACATGCCTAGGTTGTGGATTCTATCCAGTTCGAGGTATGGCCAACTATCAGTATCTGTCTGTCTGTCTGTCTCTCTCTCCACCACACTCCCTAAAGATCAATGAAAAGACTTGGGTGAGGATAAAAAATAAAATTAAAAAAAGCATATTACTGGCAAGGATAATTGGTTACTTCTGTATATAACAAAAAAATACAGTGGGTTTTAAAAAATAATTCTAGGATTATTTTTATAAATGATCTGAAGCAGGCACGCAAAGTGAAATCTCACTGTTTGATGGACAAAACTTACAGAGTGAAGTGACAAGTGAATAAAGATTAGTGGCAGTTATGAAATTTCTCAGAATATTTGCAAGTAGTTTGAAGAACAGCAGACAGAGCCTTTGAATGCAGTGTGATTCATTCACATCTGGATCTCTAGCCTCAGTTACAGGGCATGAACTCCAATATTTTCATGTAAAAAGGAGAAAAAACATTTGGAAGGTGGACAACTAAACAGTTAAGTCAAGGAGAGCAAATTTAAGATGCATGGATAAACTATAAAATAGTTACTATTTACAAATCTACAAAGAGATGTGGGAGTTGGAAGAAGTTGGCTCAACATGTCCCTGGCAACAAAATTAATTCAATTCAATTCAGCAAACATTATGGAACATAAAGAGACCCATGCACAGACAGAGCTGATGTAAAAACAGGCAAGGAGGGCTGAATTAAATCATTCCACTCCAAATTTGGTACAAGTTAACTCATTATAACTCTCATTTTAGTTAACTATTGGCTATTAGTGTATAGTCAGCTATATCTCTATACTTGTAGTAAAGCTATTTTATCTCAGACAATGATCTAAATATGTGCTGCCACAGAGACTTTAGAATAAGAGGTAAAACTGAAAGACTGTTTCCAAGAATGAAGCTCTGGAGGATTGGGGCATGCCATCAGAAGGGATAGCTACTGCTTCTCTATCAGTAAGCAGTTGGTATGTGTTTATTAAGTCTCTATCATGTGCCCACTATTGAGGATATGAAAAGGTAGGTAATAACGAATTACCAAAATTTTTTTCTAATTTAAAAATGTGTTACCACTTTATACACAAATGCCTATACTCCAATTCAAACTAATAACTTGTGAAGGAATGGAAAGGATAAAGAGAAAGGTAGGTTCCAAGCAGGGAGGGGAGTAGTGGAAGATCCAAAGATGCTTTTGATAGATAGAATATTTTTACAGTCCCCTTTGGAAACGGCCTTCTGAGGTTGTGTGCATCATATTATTACCAATTATGGCAGTCTCTCTTCATTTAAGGAGATATATTTACTATTTAAAGTTTTCATGGAAAATTTCAAACATATGCAAAAGAGAAGAGAATAGCATAAAGAATTACCATGTACTTATCAATAAGTTGCAACAATTGTGAATCCATATCCAATCTTGTTCCATGTGTTCTTGACCAATTTCTTCAATCTTAGATTATTTTGAACTCAATCTCAGGTATCGTATTATTTCATTTATAATTTTTATGTTTTGAGTCACTAAAAGGACTCTATAAAAATAGAACCACAAAACCATTTAATAACTTAAATGTTGTAAACATTTCTTAATCTCATTAACTACAGTGATCAAAACACTTATATTGTCTCATTTTTATAGAGTATTTATAAAGATTCTGAAAAATCTATGCACTGGGTATAATTGATATGTTTCCAAAGATTTTAAAATTTCCTCTGATTTATAAATTTTATTACTCTTTATTTGTTTCCTTGCCAATTATTTGTTGAAGTATTCAGATTTTTTTTTTTCCTCCTGAGACATTTTCAGGCTGGATTTTGAGGATCACATTCCCATGGCAACATTAACATCTTTCTCTGCCCCCTTGATTCCCTATAAATTGCAGTTAATTCTAGAGGCTTCAGCAGATTCAGGTTAAACTTTTAGAAAGAATGGTATTGGAAGATATATTTATTTTTAAGAAATATCTAAATATCCAATGGGATCAGAAAGATGAGTTATTCACTTGCATAATGCCATTTGAGGAATGTATCTAAGAAATATGACTCAAAGATAAAAAGATTTATTTATTTATTTTTTACCCAAATGGCTCTACAGGTAACTTCAGGAATACTTAAAAAAACCATTTTTTAAAGCAATAGCAATATCATTGAAATGAATTTAAAAGTCTCTAGTGGATGTTAACTTTTTGTGAGGTATGCAGTTCCCTGTGTGTTTGGAAAATTAGTTCTTGTTGCTATGTTTTATGACCCTGATTTTCAAGAACTTAGAAACTAGCCTGAAGCACACAACAGACACAATAAAACAATTCAAGAATACAAACTAATGCATGAGAAGTTACTATAAAACATGCTTGAAAGAGAAAGAGATACTCACCAAAGAGAGTAGTTTGGGAAATATAAAATACTATAAAAGCCTGATGTGCAGCAGAGTCAGCTCTGACTCCTGGAGACTCTATGAATGAGTGATGTCCACATGTCCTGTTCTCAGCAGCCCTGTGCAATTCCTGCAAACTCATGTCTATGGCTTCTTTTATGGAGTTCATTGATCTCATTTATGTTCTTTTCTTGTTGTCTTCTATTTCATTTTATTCTGAGTATTTTAATGAAATATTTTAAAATATTATATTATCAAAAAGCTTAATAATTTAGCCAAATTGGAAAAGGTATAGTTAGTGGTAGAACTATTTAAGGATGGAGTGAGAGACATAATAACAGAACACATAAAAGCCATTACCTAAAATTCAATGAATATACAAATGCTAAACAAGTTATACCTGTGCTTAATTTTAATTTTTTTTAATTTTCATTTTTATACTTTAGATTTAGTCTCAGTTGTATCCATACTCTGATTCTTTTTTCTTTTTTTCCTTTTTCTTTAAGTTTATTTTTTTATTGTTGTTCAAATACAGTTGTCTCCATCTTCCCCCCACCCCTCCTCCCACCCCAGCTATCCTCACCTCCCACCCTCGATCCCACCCCGCCTTGGCTCTGTCCATGTGTCCTTTATAGATGTTCATGAAAACCATTCCTCCTCCCCCACCATTGTCCCCTCTCTCCTCCCCTCTGGTTACTGCCAGTTTGTTCCCAATTTCAATGTCTCTGGTTGTATTTTGCTTGCTTGTTTGTTTTGTTGATTAGGTTGCACTTATAGGTGAGATCATGTGGTATTTTTCTTTTACCTCCTGGCTTACTTCATTTAGCATAATGCTTTGCAGTTCCATCCATGCTGTTGCAAAGCGTAGGAGCTCCTTCTTTCTTTCTGATGCATAGTATTCCATTGTATAAATGTACCAGTTTTTAGATCCACTCATTTACTGATGGGCATTATGTTGCTTCCAACAGTTGGCTATTATAAATTGTTCTGCTATGAACATTGGGGTGCATAGGTTCTTTTGCATTGGTGTTTCATTTCTTTAGGACAGTCTTCAAACAGGTGTAATCCTATTTTTTTGATGTAGTAAAATTAATGGTAAATATGATTGTATTGGTTGTAATAAAAAAATTGCTTGTGATGCTCATAAAAATAGTTTAGAAAGTAGTAACTGAGAAAACATCATTGTATGCTAATAAAATAACAGAGTCATTTTCTTTAGCAGAACCAGAGTATGTGCAAATGTGTTTATGAGAAGTTATCAGTGGACTAAATGGATGAAAAAAATTCAACAGCACTTTTCATCTACGTGTTGACATTTTCATTTAGGAATTCTCATACAGCAGATTCTGACAGTGATAAAATAGACCTTAATTAGACATGCTGATCAATAGAATCCAAAATGTACCATATGGTAAAATATCAAATGATTCTATAATAAGACTCAGTGTGGTCAGATGTGATGCAGTGATGGGTGCAGTGTAACTTGAAAATTGCCTACTGAAAGTTTTGTGTAGGTAAAATACAAAGTATGTTTGTGCCACCTTATCGGCCTCTCTCATCAGGGATTCTATTAAAACCCCCTGGATTTTTCCCACAGAACATCACTTTAAATGGTACTGCAGAACAATAAGTTCTGGATATTACCTACAGTAATAATGATATAATAAGGAAGTATATGCATGTATGTGTGTGCATTTGTATATTTTTGGAGACAACCTGTGACAAATAAATTTTTTGCTCACTGGGAATTTGCCTAAACTTTTATCTCTGACATTTCACATGGCAAAAAGATAGCAAGTGTTTAATTTATCCTCCTGACATTTGTTGAAACATATTTCTAGTAATGGGGCAATATATTTTGTCTAATGCCTCTTACCTGACCTATTGGCAGGATTTGACACAGTTCCTCACTCCCTATTTACTGAAATTCTCATATCCTGGCTTCCAGGACACTACATATCTCACTGCTCTCCACCTCCCAGGATGCTCCCTTGCATTCTCTTTTCCTGTCTTCTCCTCAGCACTCTGTTCACAAAATGTCAAAATGCCCCAGGGGTCAGTCTCTTTATCTTTTCTTTATATACTCTCACATCTTGGTGATCTTATTCCATCTAGTAAATTCAAGTACCATTTGCATGCCAAAGACCTTCAAATTTAGACTTCTAGCCCATATCATCCCTCAAACTTCAGTCTTACATAACACTTTTGCTTGACTAGCAAATGAGCATCTTAAGTGCAACATGTTTATACTGATAGCCTGGCCAAACGTCTGGGAGGAGGAAGCAGGTGGGCCACATTGCTCTGGTAACCACACTCATGCTTAAGAATGCTGTGCTGCTGGTCTACAGTGTCCTGCTTCTGGCGTCATGACCAGTGACACTGACAGCCCCACATGCAGATTGCAGGAGAGAACTTGAAGCCTACAGTGGCCTGAAGAAAGCTGAGCCACAGGATGGGCACTCAGTGTCTGCCTGTGGTTCCCAAAGGATGCTACTTTCAATGGGAGGCAGAACTCTGGACACTGCCTTTGGTTTTGCTTTGGCTGAGAGTGGCTGGGCTTTCTTCCGGTTTTCTGAGGGAATGGGCTTTGAGACAAGAGACTGACATTCTCCCAGATCCTGCAGCATTTGAATAAAACCTCTTTTCCTTCTCACCAGCCTCTGCCTCTAAAATTTGTCTATTGGAGGCAGCTGGTAGTCAAACCCCTGCTTTGGTTCAGGAACAATGTCACAAACTTCATTCCTGGTTTCTAGCCCTGACCTGCTTCCCCTGTAGTAATCTCCATGTATTAAATATGGAGGCATTATTCCAATTGGTCATATAAGACCACATGAGCCAACCATGGCTTTTTCTTTTCCTTTTCAAAACTCAAATCCAGTCTCTCAGAAAATCATGTTGATTCTAGTGTCAAAATATGACTACAACTGACTAATTTTCTCCACTCCTGGTCCCTGGTTTGCAATCACTATGTTCTAAATGATAATCATCTCTCACTTGGATTAATTCAGGAGCTTTCCAACTGGTCTTCCTGCTTCAAAGTTTAACCACAACCCCTCCCATCTTGTCCCAGTCTGTCCTCAACCCAGTGGACAGAGAGATACTTTTAAACCTAAGTCAAGGCATGAAACTCTTTGTCTTGGACCACTTTTGATCTTAGAGTAAAATCACCCTGGAGAAGTGAGAAAAAAGATGAAGTTAGAGAGGAAATGGAGGTAGACACAGACCATACATCTTTGAAATCTTTTGTGAGAGCTTTGGATTTTACTGTGGGAGAAAGGGACGCTTTGTGGTACTTTGATTAGACAGTACATAGTACATCAGATGGTGATAATGGCTCAGAATACAAAACAAGAGAAATGCAGAAGACTAAGTGCTCTTGGAAAAACTCTAATTGTATTACACTGTGTGGCTCAGGAAAGATGTATCATTGCAGGCAGAAAAATGTAGCAAATACAAAGGCCCTGATTTAGGAGTAAAGCTTATTTATAAAAAAATTAAAAAAGAAAGATGATTCTTCAAACCAACCACAAATCTCAACTGTCTACCCTAGAATGTAAGTCTGACAGGGTTTTGGAATTTTAAAATTTCTTTCCCACTTCTCTATCCTCAGATTTTAAAAAGTACTTCCCATGATATATATTTAATAACAATTAGTTGAATAAATTAAAATATGTAACTGACCCAAACTTGAAAATTATTTCGTGTGGCCTGAATTCATAATTAAGTTCCATATATCCCAGAATCCACTGGCTTTCATATGGTACTAGCTAAAGAGAACAGAGAATTCTAGATGTACACTTAGAAAAAAATTCTCTCCTGACCACCATAATTCTGCCAGTTTGAATAAGATGCCATTCTCTGGCTATTATTTTACTCTCTATTACATTTATTTTAGCACCTATTATACTAAATGTGCCTGACTTTATTCTCACTACTGAGATTTAATGGTTCAATAAATAAATCCTTCTTCCTTGCCCAAGAAAAATATATAGGCACAGGAATTAAAAAAGATGTAGATTTTAAAATGCCAGTTCTATTACTGACTTATTAAAAGAAAAAAACACTAAAATAAAGGACACAGCTGAGGTACATGAGCAAATGGCCATGATAATAATTTACCACTGAGATGATAAACTGTATAGTACTCACAGGTTGTCACAGATGGACAACCATTGGCTTCTGCTTGCATGGAAAATGCCTTTTATACCACCCAACAGAGTATATTTGAACACTTGTTTTCTGTAAGCAGGTAGATTTCAATCTGACTAGTTCCACATGGGTAAAGCAATGCCAGTGCCCCATCCTAAACTCCTTATTAGATAAACCAGTTAACCTCTTCTGGGGAAGATTAGTAAAACAGTATAGAAAATACAAGGTTGATAATTTTTTTCTACTTGGAAATATGAAAAGGGGCGGGGGGAAATAGACTCATCCAACTTCCAACATCCACTGAACCACAAATCATGGACATATGTCTGTCATTTCTCCATTTAATCCTCAGTGCTTAAGGCAGAGACTGGTACACAGAAAATGAAAACAATATATTATATAAACAAGTTGTTAAAGATTATGTCTAAGTGTTTAATATCATCCCCCCTCAAAAAATGAACCACCACCAACAAAAAATCATCCAGAGGAAGTAGAGTAGATAAGCTTCTTGCATTTTTTCCACTGAGTCCAGGAAATATTGCCAGAACTTATTTTTATGTCTAGTTAAAAATTAATCACTTGTATAGGATCTCTCATTCATGAAAAATAACCACACACTAAGAACTATATCAACAACTATTCTCCTGGCTTAGAAAGTAGGAGCCACAGACTGACCAGAGGGTGTGGAACAGACCATCGTGGTAACCCCACACAGCATAGATGCATAGATAAAAACGATGTACCATACAACTGAGGAGCCATCCCAAAGAAAGTAGGCAGAGACACAATTCCAATTTTAAGACAACAGTTAAAGGCTAAGAATACTAGAACAGAGCACAAGAGAGCAGGCAAGCAGAGAAGGAGACAATGTCTAAAGAGATACCCTCTCAGATAATCTAGAAAGTTAACATTGGTGGCTTTGACCCTGCAAATCTTTACTATCATATTTAGTAGAGATTTAGATTTGCATCTACTTGTTCCTCCATGAGCATGGATGAAGAAAAAGATCCATTAAGAAGAAGCGTGGATGAAAGAAGGTGAAGGGATTAGCCAAAGAACATAGATGCATACCCTATAGACTCAAACAGTGTGGTGAAGGCCAGAGGAAAGGAGGAGTGGTGACTGGGTAGAGGTTGGCAAAAGGGAAAAATGGGGGAAATTTGTAGTAGTGTCAACAACAAAAATGAAGAAAAAATGGTATAACCACAAAAAAATAAGAAGCATGTGCTATGTCAATTGACATGATTACATGCACATCATTATTGTACATGTTTATGCTAGACCCCCTCTCTACCATATGGGATCTTATTTATGACAAGATGACAGGGATTGCCTTTTTTGAGCTTTACTTTAGTTTCCAGCATACCTGCACCTAAGGATGTTAAGATATAATTAAATAATTATCTCCTGGCATTCTTATGATTATTTTCCTCTATGTAACATAGATTATGCTCCTCTGTGTCAGGTCCTTTAAAATTATACTTCTCATATTCTCAGAATTTTGATTACGATGTGGTTAGGTGTGCTTTTCCTTGCACTTGTTCTCCTTGAAGTTTCTGAAATTCATCAATAAATGGGTTAATGTTTTTGGTCAAATTTGGAAAAGTTTTATCTCCCTTGTATTACCCTTATTCTAAAACTCAAATTACAGATATGTTTATACTTTTAAAGTTGTTCCATCACTGAATTAGTGAAGATCTGTTGACTTTTTTTAGTCATTTTCCCTCACATGTGTTTCAGTTTAAATGAATGCTACTTTCTGTCTTTGAGTTCATTTATTTTTTTTAAATACTGTGTTCAATCTCTTTTTAATGTCATTTAGTGTCCTCTTTAAATTTCAGATGGTCCATTTTTAGATTTTTGATTAAATTTGATTTTTTAGAAATATATTTTAAATATCTCATTAAATGTCCCCTCAGTTCACACAATGTGTGATTCTTAGTTTATATAACATATTTGTGACAGCTATTTTAAGTTTCTTGGCCGGTCATTTCAACAGCTTGGTTTTTTATCAGTCTATTTCCATTGACATTTTCATGATTTTTCTGTTTTGTATTTTTTTAAATTTAATTCTGAGCAGTATGTCTAAAAAGACAATAAGCGTTTCTGATAAACAAATTTCTAAGGTGGTTTCCAATTATATCTAATTTCTAGCATTATTGTCTATGGAATGACTTTCTCTGGAGTGTGGGCTAGACTTCATGACTTGCTTCTAACCAACAGAATTTGTGAGAGTAATGAGAGAGTGCTTCCATGACTGAGTTAAAAAAGAGTGTGATTTCTATCTCAATAGCTCATTCTTTTTATTGATTTCTTTTTTAACAATCCCCTTTTATTTTTTTTTTACTTTTTTATTTTTTATTTTATTTTAATTGTTGTTCAAGTACAGTTTTCTGTCTTTTACTCCCAACCCAGCCCATCCACCCATCCCTTCCCACCTCCCTCCCATTTCCACCCCCCCCCCCAGTTTTTGTCCGTGTGTCCTTTATATTTGTTCCTGTAAACCCTTCTCCCTTTCCCCTGAAATTCCCCTGAAATTCCCTCCCCTCTCCCCCCTGGTCACTGTCAGCCTGTTCTCTATTTCAGTGTCTTTGGTTATATTTTGCTTGTTTGTTTGTTTTGTTGTTATTGACTTCTTGTCTCACACTTTGACAAAGAAGCCACCATTTAAGAAAGGCTGTTTGAGTTTGAGAAAGGCTCATATGACAAAGCAGAGATACTTCTTTGCTGCAGGATCACTTCTCCAGTTGCTCTGTCACTGAAATCAGCAACTGGATACAAATGTGAACGCTTCTTACAATGCTTCCTCATCTAGGAAAAGCTTGTCTCTCTGGAGTTTAGATATTTTAGATACATTGTGTTCAAAGATCTTCTGTGACATTTTCAAATGGATGATTACTGTGTTTCTCCTTTGACTTTTTGTTGTGTCAGAAAGAACTGGGGTCTTTCATGATCTTCTCTATTTTATCCAAATGCAAGGCACTTGTATTTATTTATGAAATTATAAAGTTATTAGTAAAAGTAAGTTGAGTTTTTTTATATATATTATCCATCTACACATACAATCATTAATCAAAGTGGATATTTAGAATGCTAACTTAAAATCTCAAAATTAACATTTGCTTGGGTTGTTGTAATATCTGTTGGCTGTAATTACGTATTCTAACTCAAACTTTTTATTATTTTAGCCTTAAAAGATTAAAGTAAATGTATTTTCCCATTCTTTTAAGAAGACTTAGAGAATCCAGTGGAAATTCTCTACTGGGTTTTAAATACTGAACAGGGTCAAGAAATATCTTCTGACTAATAAATTTTAACTTCTATTTGTATAGCAAAGCTAAATAAAACATAAAATAAATTGAGCTACTAGGATCAAATTTTGGACTTTTAAAGTGCATTGCATTATCAAATCATACTGATAAAATGTATTTCTAAAATTTCACTAAGAAATCATAAAATAATTGTGTAACCAACTTAAGACATAAATTTTAGATGATTTTCCCAACTTCAAATATTCATATTTATAAACAAGGAAATTTTCATTAACTCATTGAGAGGCAAAGAAGTTGACCATTATTTTAAAAGAAATATATTTATATATTTTATAGAAATATATATGTATAGAAATATACTTATATATCTTTAATATCTTAATCTCCTTTTATTTGATGTAATTCAACTTCTAAGTAGATTTTATTGTGATTTTTTTTCTTCAAAGGACAATAGTAGAAGGGTAGGGAAACATATTAACTTAAGTTGAAAAGTTATTAAATTCAACAATTACTAAGTTGAATAATTTTTAATTTAAAAATGAATAATTAAATGATAGGAGGGCTTAGTGTTCGCAAGAAAAAATCTGTAATAAAATATCAAAATGTAACATTGCTTTTTTTCTGTGTTTGAAATCATGAAAAGTACAAAAAAGTATTACTTATTCCTAAGATACCAAGCAAGAGAGGAGTACCTTCCCCCAATTGTCAAATAATTTTACTTACTTTAAAATTGAAAATCATAACTGAAGTCCTTATTAAAAATCAGAAAAACAAACAAAAAAGACACTCAAGTTACATAAACAGTACTATGGATCTTATTTTATAAATGCATTTTTTCAAGAAACATACCAAAAAAAAAAGTCCATTCAAGAGATCAGTTAAATTGTGTCATAAAACATGAAAGAAATTTGAAAAATGCAAAGAACAGGGACAGGATGAGTTTTTGAGAGCTGACATTTCAGCCTCTTGAGAATTTTGAAGGTTCACTAATAGAACTGAGGCCCAATTTATTATGACAGATGCTTGAACTAAACTAACAATGACAAGGAAATGTGCACAACTTTTTAAAGGCTTTTGGTTGTTGTTAAGTAAATGATTTATTTACTTTTTAAATTATATTATTTCACCACATGAAACAATTTATGGGACTTTATATCTACGAGAAAGCTCATAAGTAGAAAATACAAACATTACATTATCTCTTTACATACATTATTTCCACACAAAAGAACTAAAAATGAATGCACAATATTTTTTAACTAATTATGTAGCTATTATAGGAGGGGAAACAGCTGTGGTGTGCATAAATTGATATTACAAATTGAGCTCAGTCCAGAGTTGATCCATGTGGCAATTTCATAAAATGGGTTATGAAATGGTTCATTGTATCTGGGTCTCAGGTTGAGAGCAAACCTTCCAGTCTTAACCTTTTAACTTTTTCCAAATTTTAAAGGATACAGTCCCACTTCATTTAGTCTTTCTACACTTACTCAAAAGTACTTTAAACTCACACACCAGGTTATAATACATGGATAATTTTAGCCTTATACTATACTATTATCTGTGTTCCAAAGAGGTTTTATATTCATTTTCTGTTTTTTATTTAATCCTAACTCTTCCCTTAAATTTGCAAATAGGAGCTAACCCTGGGTTGATTTTTCAAAATCATTCCAACTTGAAAAAGAGTGAATATTACTTTTGATCACAAAACAGATATGGACCATTTTACTGCTAGATTCATGATTTAATTTATAATACATTGAAAATATACACTTTTTTACAAAGTTAATCAGTGAAGAGAAAATGAGAAGCCAGAACACATATCTTCATGTCACAAAAATAAAAGTAATAAAGTGTTTTTAAATGTCTCAGCATACATAATTACTCAAAATGAAGTTCTAAACTCTGTCACAATTCATTGATAACTTTGATGGCAGGCAGTTACAGTTTTTCAGAATTACCTAAAATTCTGATCTCACGTTTCCCACATATCAACAATATTATAAACATTATGTATTGCTGAAGTAACAGGGTAATTTTCTTTCCAAATAAGCAATGTCTTTGGATACATTGCTTTTTCCCCTTTATTCTCTTATGATACATTTATCTTTTATTTGCTCTCCTCCAAAGATTCTTGAACTCCTGGAAAAAAATATGTTTCATTCTCTATCAATATAGTTTTAAACAAGATGAAATTAGGTTAAATAAAAAGGTCAATTACTAAGGGATACAAAATTTACAAATTGGTCTTCTGTGGAGATTTTGTACTTGTGAGACTCCTGTATAGCTTTATGCTGTTGAACTAATATGGTATAAATTTAATACCTCAATTAACATTTTTAAAGCTTCTTATGTTTTCTGTCCTATGGCTGGTAGATCCTTTCACTGTTACGTATATTTAAGTAAGTGTGGTTTAATTTCAACTAAATCCAGCAGAAACATATTGAACTTCCACTGTGTGCTAGCTACAGGACTAGCATTACATGGTCCTTGTCTTAAAAATACTTATTTAAGTGTTTTTAGATACAAGATACAAAATATTGTATTTGGAAGACTTTGAAGTAGATTAAAAAACTATTGTGATTCATTGGCAAGAGAGAGCCTCTTCCTTTTGCAGCTTTGATAATCTAAGACCTTACTGGATTAACTCACTGTAGAAAACTAGTATAAATCTTGTACATAGTACAAAAAAGCAACTCTTTGAAAGTCCTGGAAAACACCAGAATAGATTCTCTCAGAAGCACATAAGAGCTTCAGGAAGAAAGGAGTTATATTAGTAAGTCTATAAAGTTGTTCACTTTGAACTAAACTCAATCCACACTGTTTTACACAGTGGTGACAAAGACACATGTACTCAAACCCATGGTCTTTCTAACCTGAAGAACCAGAATAATAAAACCAGAAAATCATAAACGCTGAAAAGAGTAGGGGATTCCCAAGGGTAAGAATCAGAGAGCTATCCTTAAACTGTTTACTCAAATCTATGACTGACTCCTGAATCAAATGTGTATAGAACAAACTCAAAGAAAATCAGCTAAAGACAAAAAAAATCTGAATTGAGATCTGCCCAGGAAGCAGAGCTTGTAGTTTATTCCCAGCCAACTGAAAATTACCTTATAGGACAAAAGAAATACTCATTGCAAAAATAGTACAATCCAAAATCTTTACAAAATAACATTCATAATGTCCAAAATAACAGAAAATTACTTGAAAACTGATGGACCAGGAAAATGGAACACTTTCTCAAAAGAAAGGAAAATTCATTGAGTTTGACTGCTAAATTAACCAGGTACTGGAACGAATAGAAACGGATTATAAAGCATCTATTATAATTACTTTCAATTAACTAAAACAAAAGATGTTTTCAATAAATAAAAATATAATCAAAGTAATAGAAAGCGTCAGCCAAAAAATAGAAACAATGAAAAAGAATGAAATTAAAGTTCTAGGATAAATTTCTGAAGTAAAAATCTACTAGATGTACTTAAGTACAAAAAAAACGGTTAAGGAGACTTAAAGATAGATCAACAGATCTAGATTGATTGATAAATAATAAAATATTACTCAACCACAAAAATGAAGAAAATCATGACATTTGCAACAATATGAATGAACCTACAGATATCATGTTAGGTGAAATAAGTTAAACAGAGAAAGACAAATATTGTATAATCTCAGTTATGTGAAATCTAAGAAGCCAAAATGGTAGAACCAGGGAGTAGAACAATGATCATCAGGGGTTGGAGGTCAAGGAAAATAGTGAGTTGTTCAAAGGGTACACATTCTTCTATAAAATTAATAAATTCTGGAGATTAAGTGCACAACAGCTTGATTTTACTTAATAATACTTTTTTCACACTTGAAATTTGCTAAGAGAGTAAATCCTAGGTGTCCTCACTACACAGAAGAAACATTAACTTGTGAGGTGATGGGTGTATGAACTAAGTTGATTGTGGTAATAATTTAACCATATATATATAAACATGTAGTACACCTTAAACATATACAATTTTTATTTTTTGATTATACCTCTATAAAGTTGGACAAAAAGAAGAAAAGAAAAGTATAAACTTTTTTAGAGAATCAACAGAGGCAAACATGCACCACAAGAAATACTAAAGGAAATTCTATAGGCAGAAGGAAGGTGACCCCAGAGAGAAACTTGAATGACCAAAAAAAAAAAAAGAACTGGAAAATATATGGATAAATGGCAAGTATGGAAATGATAAATGTCTGGATAAATGTAAGTTATTTTTAATTTTCCCTTTTTATCAGATTTGTTTCCTTATAAAGTACTCAAATATTTAAAACAAAATTTAAAATATTTTATTTCAGGATCTTAAAGTGTATTTATGATATATATCACAAATATACATACAGTGGCTTTATGTTTTATATGTAAACATAAAGGAGAAAAATGGACCCATATGTCTACAAGATGATTATAATTCATTTCAAGTACAATAGTATTCACTGTAAGTGGACTGTAAAAAGCTAATGCTGTTTGTTGTTATATATACAGCAACCTTTTAAAGTAAAAAATATATAACTCAAAATGCATATAGATTTCAAATTCTAAAAAAATATTCAAATTTTTTTTAATTAGGAAAAGAGAGAAGAATGAAAACTAAAAGAGATAAGTAAAAATATAGACTCAAATACAGAAGATTTCAATTATTATATTAAAGATTAATTAACAAAACACTTCACTTAAAAGGTAGAAATTCTCAAAATAATATGAAAAACATACTTTTGTGCTGTCTATAATGAGACACACCTTAAAACATAATGGTAGATTGGCTAGAAAACAAAGAATGGAAAGATCCACCATGCAAACACTAAGAAAGCTACAATACCTATATATCTATTAGAGAAAGCAGATATGAAGACAAGCATCAATTCATAAAGAAAAGATAACCATAATAATTAAAGTGTCAATTTGGCTTCTGATCAAGATGGCAGTGGAGGTAAATATGGTACTCTACTTGCATCCTTTCACAACCATATCAAAATAACAATTAAACTACAGAATAACCATCATTCAGAACTGCCTGAAATCTAGTTGAAAAGAAATCCTACAACTTACCATATAAAGAAGCCACACTGAGACTAATAAAAGGGGTTGATACAAGGAGTGGGCTGGTCCTATACCCACGTGTGGCAGATAAAAATCAGGAGGGATATCTCGGCTATGAAGGACTACCTGAGAAACCAGAGGTCCCAGCCCCACACCAGGGCTCCCAGTCCAGGGTTCCAGTGCCAGGAAAAGAAGTCCCCATAACTTTTGGCTGTAAAAATCAGTGGGAATTATGACCTAGTGAGACAGAGTGCTCTGGAGTCCCAGGAAGTTCCTCTCAAAGGGCCCATGCATGGACTTACTTGGATTCACTCCCTTTGAGCTTCAGCTCTAGGGCAGCAGCTCAAAAGGCACCAGGGACATATAGAGAAGAACTGAAGTATCTGACATGAGGGCAAGAGCTGGAGGAGTATTTTGGGGACAGAGGTGCTGGCAGAGGCCATTGTTCCTTTCCTGAGCCCTCCCAAGATAGAGCTTGCAGGCAGGCACCACACAAGTCTTCACTAATGTGGCTATCACTGGTGATTCCCTGAGATCCTGTCTTACCCAATTAGCAAACCTACCCAAGCTGTTTCTAGTGGCTTTTAATATAATGGCCTGTATTGCTTGGGCTTCATACTTTTCTAACATCTCTTAAACAAGTAGCATCTGGCCTCAGTGTGCACTCTACCTCTCACAAAGTGGCCCCCAGACTGGCATTAGCAGCAACCAACATTGGTTTGCAATTTGGCCTCTCCTGACTTCTCCAGGCACCTCCAAACCTAGTGCAAGTAGCAGCCAACTGGAGAATGCTTTGTAGCTCATGCTGGGTGGTCTTAGGCAGAACACAGGTGGTGACTGACCTTGGCCTACACCTCCCAGGAGGTTCCAGAGCCAAAGCACCTGGTGGAGAGCTTCAGACCATGTCAAATCACCAACTAACCACCTCCAAAAGAGACACACTCAAGGGGCTGCATCACCCTGCACTGGAACCCTGATGAAGTTAAGTCCTATTATGTGGGGAGAGCCCCTGCAGAGCTGATCTTCCAGTGTGGTAACAGCTAGGATTTGCAATCAACAGGTCTAGAAGCAAATCTCTCCTATTGATGTGCTAGCAGCAATCAAGGCTCAAATATAAGTGGAGGGTGTACATAACCCAAACCAGGGGTGCACTTTGAGTGCCCAGATTGGGTAATCAGGAAGTCTGTGTCACTGGACCAGACAGGACACCTACTACATTAGGCAACTCCACCAAGCCTGGGAAAAAAACATAGCAGCTCCATTTAATGCATATAAATGAACACAGAAAAGCTACTAATATGAGGAGTCAAAGAAACATGTCCCAAGTGAAAGGAAAAAAAAACCAAAATTATAGAAAAAGAACTAAATAAAATGGACACAAGCAATATTCTACATGCAGAGTTCAAAGCACTGGTTATAAGGATGTTCAATGAATTTAGAGGAGAAGTAGTGAATTTAGAGAGAACTTCAACAGCAAAAAGAAAAAGTATATAGAAACAATAAAAAAGAACCAGTCAGAAATAAAGGAAACACTAACTGAGATAAAGAATAATTTACACAGAATCAACAGTAGAGTAGATGAAGCCAAGTATCAAATCAGCAATTTGGAATATAAGGAAGTAAAAAATACCCAACCAGGATAGCAAAAATAAAAATGAATCCAAAAATTTGAGGATAGTGAAGGAGCCTCTAGAACAACTTCTTGTGTACCAACATTTGTATTATGAGTATGCTGGAAGGATGAAAGAAAGAACAAGAAATTAAAAATCTATTTGAAAAATAATGCCAGAAAATTTCCTTAACATAGTGTAGGAAATAGACATAAAAGTTCAAGAACTGCATGGAGTCCCAAATAAGATGAACCCAGAGAAGCCTATGCCAAGATACATCATAATTAAAATTCCCAATGTTGAAAACAAAGAGAATCTTAAATTTAGTTACCTACAAAGGACCTCCCATAAGATTATCAGCTGATTTCTCAACATAAACTTTGCAGGCCAGAAGAAATTGGCAAGAAATATTCCAAGTGATGAAAAGCAAGAAGGTACAACCAAAATTACTCTACCCAGCAAAGCTATCATTTAGAATTGAAAGACAGATAAAAAGCTTCCTAGACAAGAAAATGCTGAAGGAGTTTATCATCACCAAACCAGTACTACAGGTAATGTTAAAGGGCCTTCTTTAAGAAGATAAAGATTAAAAAGATTTAAAAAATGAACAATTATATGGCAATTAATACATATCTATCAACAATTGAATCTATAAGATAAAATAAATCATATATTTGCTGGATAGAGTAATCTAGTTTGTAGGTCCTTGCTTTTCACTATTTTGAGTAATTCTTGCCAGTGCCTTATAATCCCACAGGTTCCTTTTGAGAAATCAGCTGACAGTCTTATGGGAAATAACACTATCATTTAGAATTGAAGGACAGATAAACTGCTTTCCAGACAAAGTAAAACTAAAGGAGTTCATCACACCAAGCAATTATTATATGAAATGTTAAAGAAACTTATTTAAGAAAAAGGAGGAGATCAAAACTATGAATATTAAAATGGCAACAAATTCACAACTGTCAACAATTAAATCTAAAAACCAAAGTAAGCAAACAAGCAGAACAGAAACAGAATCATAGTTAGGGAGATCATGTGGATGGTTACAATTGGGAGGGGGAAGGGGGAAAATAGGGGAAAAGGTGCAGGGATTAATAAATACAAATTAGTAGTTACAGAATAGTCATGGTGATACAAAGTAGAACATAGAGAATATAGTCAATAAAGTAATAACAATGTATGGTGTCAGAATATAGTCAATAATATTACAATAACATATATAGTATACTAGATTTATTGGGATGATCATTTAGTATGTACATAATGTCTACTCACTGGGTTGTACACCTGAAACTAATATAATGTATGTCAACTGTAATTGAAGAATAAAAATTAATTTTAAAACAAGTAGGAACAATGGGTAAAAGTAGTTCTGATTTAATTATTTATAAAATGAGAATGCTGTGTTGCATAATTTTAATATTTCTTTCAATTCCACCACAGTAATGCTTCTAGAAACAGCAAGAAGTAATCAATAAAAATGAAACTGTACACATAAAACTTTTTTAAATGTTAATTCATCAGGAAAAGATAACCATCATAAATGTGAAAGAACCTAAAAAATAGAAGTTTTTTTAAAATGAGGCAAAATTAGAGAATTGTAGGGAAAATTGTATGATTACACAATTTTACATGAAAATTTTAACACACTTTTTCTAAGAAATTTATTAAATAACAAGCAAAAATCAGTAGGCATGTAAAATCTGAGCTGCATTATCAAATATTTTGATTTAATTGGTATTTATAAAACACTATGCCACAAAATACCAATTAAATCAAAATATTTGATAATGCTGTTCAATTTTTACAAATGCAATGGTACATTTACCAAGATAAACCATACTGGAGCAATAAAAAAACCTCAATAAATTTAAAAGTTTGAAGTCATACAGAGTATGTTATCTAACCTCAATGTACTTAACTTAAAACCCAATGACAATAAGATCACCAGAAAAGTCCCAGATGTTTGAAAATTAAAAAATATATTTCTAAATAAATACTAGGTTAAAAAATACAAAATCAATGATAGTAAAACTATATCACAATTTGTGCATGTAACTACAGCAATGCTTAGAGAAAAAATACATAGTACTAAAAATTTATATTAGAAAAAGAAGTCTGAAATGAATAATCTATACTTCTACCCTAAGAAACTAGAAAAAGAGTTAAGGTCAAAATTTGCAGAAATTGGTAATTAAATAAAAAAGCAGGAATCCATGAAATAGAAAATAAAAGACCAATGTATAAAATCAATAAAATGAAAATATTTAGAAGAGAAAAATCAAGAAGAAGGAGAAGAAGAAAGGAAGAAAGGAAGGAAGGAAGCAGGGGAAGGAGGGAGGCAGGCAGGGAGGGGAGAGAGACCAAGGACAATAACTTATAACAGCAGTAAAAGAGGTGGCATCATTACAGAGCCTTCAGACTTTAAAAGATAACAAGGGCATATATTATGAAAAACTTTATGCCAACAAATATGACAACCTATATGGAAAGGACACATGCCTTGAGAGACACAAATGATCAAAACTTAAGAAAAAGTTGAAAACTTGTACTGCTCTAAATAAATTAAAGAAATTGAATACATAACCCTCACTCTTCACCCCCCAAAAAATAAAGAGAAAGTTCTCCAGACTCAAATGGCTTACTGAATATTTTTTTTCAAAGTTTTAAGGAAGACATAACTCCAATTTTACACTTTCAAAATAGAGTCAGAAGCAATTTCTAACTCATTTTATGAGGCCAATTTTACTCTGATATCAAAAATAGATGAAGGCATAGGAAAAGAGAATCACAGAGCCATAATTATCATAAAAACATTGACATAAAAATTTGTTAAGAATATATTAGCAAATAAAACTCAATATATACAGAAAGGAATAATACATTATAGTTATGTGGAAGTTTATCCTGGGAATTTAAGGTTGAGAAATCAATCAATATAATCATCATATTAATAAAATAAAGAATAAAACCATATGATCAATTCAGTGGACATAGGAAAAGCAATTGAAAATAATTTAACAGCTTCCAAAATAACAATTCTCAGCAAACTAGGAGTGGGAGGAAACTTTTTCAACTTGAGAAATGACATATGGAATAGAACGGTAGCCCTGAAAATAGACAGGTGAACAGATATATTTTGGGAAAAGATCAACTAGGCTTGCTGGACTGGTAGTGGTGAAGGAAAATGTGTAGGATATTTGATCCTACTTAAAATGTTCACAGAAACATCTGCTGCATGCCCATCCAGCTACCTACCCCATGTGCCATTAACAGCTTGGCTACTGAAGCATGCAGGGGTATTACGAGCAATACAGCTGCAACAATTATTTAACTGATAAAACATGATAGCATTTTTAATATATTAATCTTGTAAGCCTAAAGTAGAAACAAACATTACAAGCCATTTGAACCCAGGGATGTTTCATAAGCATAGACATTTTGGACAGAACCAAATATAAAGAATCTTTTTGGCATTGACCAAATGTATCCATGGACACTTTGAATAGTACTAAATTTCAAGGACCATTTTGCATGGACCAGACATCCCTGTGGACATTTTAGATAGGACTAAATATCCAATAATGAAAGAGAAATGAAGCAATAAATGATTACCTTGGGGAGGGCTGGATGGGTGGGCTGGATTGGGAGTAAAAGGGAGAAAACTGTACTTGAACAATGATTAAAATTTTAAAAAAGAGTAAAAAAAAGAGAATGATTACCTGTATAAATTGTTTCAGCAAATAAGTAGCTAATGATGACATCTTCTTAGATGAGAAAGATTTTATCAAAAAAGGGAGGTGACATTGTGAATTTTTAATATTTTAAAATTCCTCTCTTTAGTATATATTAATGGCTTTACTTTTCACTACATTTTTAATGAATATATGCATGAAAGTAGGGGAGGGTCTATATTTAAATGTGGTTTGCTACATCACACTTCACAATCCAGTGCTAACTTCTAATATTTCAAGCAGTAATTTTTTAACATGAGACTGCTGATATCAAAATATAAGATTACACTAGGAAACAGAATTTCATTAAGCACTGGCATATAAGGTTTAAGATAAATATGTTAGATGGGATGACCAAGAGTTTTATCATTCAACATGAACAATCATTGGCTAGCTCTGACTCCATTTTCCTAATTTCTTTGGAATTCTGACAAAATACAATCTGAAACAAAAAGGAATCATACTTCAGCTGGTTTCCATGTTATATATTGTCTTTCATGGATTAGTTCATTAAAATTAAACCATTCATTGTTATGAGGATTAAGATGACTTGAAATTAAAATTAACTGCTCACCATGAAAGTAGAATTCCCTATACCTATAATTATGGCATAAGAAATCCTGGGAACTTATAGGCCCAGACAATGTTGCAGAATTTAAACCAACAAATATCTATCTGAAGTGACAACTCAGACTCAAAGTTCCATAGCTGATAGAAATGTTAATCCACTGAAGCCCAAGAGTAAGAGCCCAGAGCCTACTCTATAGCCAAATCACAGCTGGCTCTCTAGCTCACAAGCCTCAGGAAAAGATCTGCAAGGAACATTCCAAAGCATGGTTTCCCAGAGCATGACGAGAACATTCTCAGTCAAATACTTGTGGTTTGTAAATAAAATCTGTCATGTAGGAACTTCTTAGTAAGTGAATGATCTCCTTCAGAAAAGAAATGGGTATGGATGGGAGCAAGAACTTATTTCACACCAATATTGGAATGTTTTGATTCCTGTGGCCTTGTATTACAGTTTGGTATCAGGTATTGTGATCCCTCCTACTTTGTTCTTCTTTCTCAAAATTGTCGTGGCTATTCAGGGTATTTTATGGTTCCATATACATTTTTGAAATGTTTGTTCTATATCTGTGAAATACACCACTGGTATTTTAATAGAGATTGCATTGAATCTATAGATCGCTTTGAGTAGCATGGACATTTTGATGATGTTAATTATTCCAATCCATTATTATGGTACATGCTTCCATTTGTTCATGTTTTCCTTAATTTCTTTCTTCAGTGTTGTGTAGTTCTCTGAGTACAGGTCTTTTAACTCCTTGGTTAGGTTTATTCCTATGTACTTTATTTTTCTTGTTGCTATATCAAATGGGATTTTTTTCCTGATTTCTGCTACTAATATTTCATTGTTGGTATACAAAAATGCCTTTAATTTCTGAATATTTACTTTGTACCCTGCTGTTTTCCCAAATACACTTATTAGGTCAAGCAGTATTTTGGTGGAGTCTATAGGATTTTCTATGTACACTATCACGTCATCTGCAAACAATGACAGTTTTCCTTCCTCCTTTCCAATTTGGATGCCTTTTATTCCTGTTTCTTGTCTGATTGCATGGCTAGGACTTCCAATACTATGTTGAATAGAAGTGGTGAAAGTGGTCATCCTTCTATTGTTCCTGGTCTTAGTGGGAAAGTTTTTAGTTTTTGCCCATTGAGTATGATGTTGTCTGTAGGTTTCCCATATATGGCCTTTATTATGTTGACATAGATCAGTGGAACAGAATGGAGAATCCATAAGTAAACCCATGTTTCTATGGTCAAGTAATATTCAACCAAGGAGGCAGAAGCATAAAATGGAGTAAAAATAGCCTTTTTAACAAATGATGTTGGAAGATTTGGACAGCAACATGCAAAAAAATGAAACGTGAGCAATGACTTACACCATACACAAAAATAAGTTCAAGGTGGATAGAAGACTTAAATATAAGTCATGACATCATAAAGTCCTAGAGGAGAACATAGGCAGGAAAATCTCAGATATTCCATGCAGCAATATTGTCAATGATATGCCCCATAGAGCAAGAGACATAAAGGAAAGAATAAACAAATGGAACTTCATCAAAATAAAAAGATTCTACACAGATAAAGAAAACATCAGCTCAATGAAAAGGGAACCAACTATATAGGAAAATATATTTGCAAATGATATCTCAGACAAGGATTTGATCTCCAAAATATGTAAATAACTCACATGACCCCACTCCAGGAAGACAAATCAATTAAAAAATGGGCAAAGAACCTGAACAGAAACTTCTCCAAGGAGGACAAACAGAGGGCCCAAGGACATATGAAAGAATGCTCAGAATCACTAGCCATCAGAAAGATGCAAATTAAAACCACAATGAAATACCACTTTATATTGGTCAGAATGGCCATCATAACCAAATCAACAAACAAGTGCCGGAGAGGTCGTGGAAAAAAGGGAAACCTAGTACACTGTTAGTGGGAATGCAGACTGGTGTAGCCACTGTGGAAAACATAGAATTTCCTCAGAAAACTAAAAATGGAACTACCTTTTGACCTGGCAATGCTGTTGCTGGGATTATACACTAAGAATCCTGAAACACCAATTCAAAAGAAGCTATGTTCATAGCAACACAATTTACCATAGCCAAGTGCTGGAAGTACCTAAGTGTCCCTCAGTAAATGAGTGGATCTAAAAACTGTGGTACATTTATATGATGGAATACTATGCAGCAGAAAGAAAGAAGGAGCTCCTATCCTTCATGACAGTGTGGATAGAACTGGAGAGCATTATGCTAAGTGAACTACGCCAGGCAGTGAAAGACAAATACCATATGATCTCACCTATGTGGAAACTAATCAACAAAACAAAGAAGCAAGCAAAATATAACCAGACATTAAAATTAAAAACAAACTGACAGTAACCAACGGAGAGGTGGGAGGGAATAATGGGGGGTAAGAAGGGAAGGGTTTCAAGGAACAGGTATAAAGGACACACTGACAAAGCCAAAGGGAGGTAGGATTGAGGGTGGGAGGTGGGGATGGCTGGGGTGGAGGGGGAAGCAGTGGAGGGAAATGGAGACAACTGTGCTTAAACAACAATAAAAAAAGAAAGAAACTTATTTCAAACAAATCTGTGTGGAGACAGTGGGTACTCAGTACATTTTTGCTTACCAACTTATCCAGTGTATAAAAAGCATTTGAAATAAAAGTAAGGTTCAATTCCACTTCTTGAAAATACCACACATTACCATAATATTTATAAATAATTTATACATTATTATCAGATTAGAAACTTTAAAAAATAATTTTTAATTAATTCTTTATATAACCTTTTTGTGGAGCTTTTTTTCCATCTAGATTTTACATGAGGCCATTCCTGCTCACTATAGACTATAGAACATTTTAGATAGAGGCAGCTAAGAGGTTTAATTTTTTTAAAAAAGAATATATTCCTTCAAATACTAAACAATTACAATTCGAAATAATTTGGTTTAAAGATAAGCTATAAGGATGAAGGGTTTTCAGGAACAACTGGACACATGGGCAAAACCATGGGGGTGTAGAATCAGGGGAAGGAGGTAGGGATGGCTGGGGTGGCGGGGAGAGGTCAGGGGAAAAGGCAGAAAACTATACTTGAATGACAATCAAGTTTAAAAAATAAATAAATAAAATAAAGGTAAGCTATAATCTTCCCTGGTGCTATCTGTAAATGTTTGCAAAATGAATTAATTTTTAAAAAATAAGAAGCCTTGAGCACGGGCTGCAAACCAAAACATTGCAAGTTCGATTCCCAGTCAGGGCACATGCCTGGGTTGCAGGCCATGGCCCCCAGCAACCGCACATTGATGTTTCTCTCTCTCTCTCTCTCATTCTCCCTCCCTTCCCTCTCTAAAAAAAAATAAATAAATAAAATCTTTTAAAAATTTTCCCTAAAAAAAAACCAAGAAGCCCCCTCCTCCATTTCTTGACACCATTACTGTTCAAATGGTGCTGAGGAATATAACTCCTAATGCATTTTGAAGAGCCTGTTTGCATGAGTTGACACATTTAGTCCTTCCACACATAGTACTCAACACTTGCTCTGCACCCAGCATCACATTAGGTTTTGAGAAATATGACATTAATATCAAACAATTTTTAACTATTCATTAAAAGATATGCTCACATCATGTCTAGGAAACACTTTGTTAGCCCATTATTAAAATGATATTTTGCCAATATCAAATCTGCATTTATTTTGTAAAAGTTCATAATTCTTATAGGCTTTGCTCCTATCAGGCTCAAATGATGGATGTATCTGTCACCTCATGCCCTTCTCAGTGTCACGTCTTCCCAGCTGATCTTCAACTTCAGCCCTTTCAGCAAGTGTACCACCTTCGACAAAGTTATCATGACAGCACCTACTCTCAGCTCCACCTAGAATTCTCAGGTCTGTTCTTGGGCTCTCCTGACTTAGCAGCAAACACTCACACTAATGTCATAGAAAGAATCAGGGAGTTAATACCCTATGGGGCACTTGTGAATAACTGTTACTCTTCCAGCACTTGGGTGGTCATGTTGTGAGATACTCCTTAGACAGTCCCTGCCTGATCAGCCCCAACTGCCTTCATAGGGCCTGCTTAGTATTGAACCCTTCATTAGCTTGTCCTCCCTCCCAGTTTCCCTCATCTCAGTACCTCTCTCCTGATTCCTGGGGTGACTTTGCAAGATAAACCACATCCATGCAAGCCCTTATCTCAGCCTCAATTTTCATAGAAGAACCAGGCGAGGACAGTAATGTTTTACTAATGTCCCAAAATCTAGTAGGGCAGAGAGCTGCCAATCCACATACCACTGTGACAGCAGTCCACCACTCCCTACTGCTGCGAATAAGGCCCTCATTGATATATTCTTCTATTCACAACTCATGCAATAAAACCAGAATTTCTTGCCTCATGTTAAATGCTCTTGACTATCTGCACCTAAACCACATGCACTACTCACCCTTAATATCCAGGATTACTAAATTCCTAACTTCTTTTTGCTTGGCCAGAATCTCCTAAATATTTTCCCACCACCAGTCAAACATATTTGCTTTGACCTGTTCTCTGAACTCCTATGGTTTTCATAGCCTTTACTACAAATTTTTAAACAATGATATTTTCTCTCCCTAATTACATTTTAGCAACTTGAGGGTAGAGATGTAATTATATTCTGTTTTGTTTCACAACACTTACATATACAAAATGTATACCATTGATTGATGCCTTTCCTTGCATATCTGACTAATAACTAAAAGCTATTCCAGTATCGATTAGCTTAGAAAGATAGCCTAGCTTTTCCCTGAGGCCAAACTCATTATTTATTTCAAGAAAGATCAAGTATATGACCAAGGCTGATAGAATTAGCATGTGCGCAAGCATGTACACCCACAAAAAAATAATTGCCTGCTTCAAGTTAATTATCCTTATTTTTCAAAAGAACTTTTAAATTAGTGTCAATAACAAATTATTAGGAAAATGTGACTCTTTAACTTTGTTGGGAAATTTGGGGAACAGAGAAAACCATCCCAGTGAGGAATCGCTACCCAGGGGCTACTGTCCAGACTCTGAGTATAGTGCTGTTACTGAACTCCCTTCCTGCAGTGGATAGAACTTGGTGGTATACAATGTAGTTTGTAGAGAGTGACAATTCCTAAAGTGCTGAAAGTTCCCCACAAGCTCCAACAACAAGGGCAACATCTGTTTGCATGCTTTAGTCTATGGCCACTGCTTTAGTTCAGCCCTTATTTTTCCTTTCTGGATTAGTACACACAATCACCCAGGGACTGTCCACTGGATAAAATTCAGTCCTGTCATGACCTCCGAGGTCCTTCCTGGTTTGCTCCCTGAGTACTTTAATCAGATCTCTCACAAGCCTCCACCTCTCTCCTGAACCTAAATCCCAATTGCTCAGAATTCATTGCCATTTTCTTCTAAGTCTGACTTTATACAACCTATTTTCTTTTTGAAGTACACCATTTCTTTTCACTTGCTTAACTCATTTTTTTTTTTGGTATTAAACACTCAACTCAGTTACTATTTCCCCCAGGGAGGGACCCTTGGTGATTCCAACAAATTTTAAGAATTTATCGATATTGCAATACAATTTCACAACAGTCCAAATGCCGTCATAAACAAATCAACAAACAAGTGCTGGCAAGGTTGTAGAGAAAAGGGAACCCTAGTGCACTGTTGCTGGGAATGCAGACTGGTGCAGCCACTGTGGAAAACAGTGTGGAATGTACTCAGAAAATTAAAAATGGAACTGCATTTTGATCCTGAGATTCTGCTACTGGGATTATACCCTAAGAACCCTGAAACACATATTCAAAAGAACCTATGCACCCCAATGTTCATGGCAGCAAAATTTATAATAAACAAGTGCTGGAAGCAACCTAAGTGCCCATTAGTGGATCAAAAAATGATGGTACATTTACACAATGGAATACTACACAGCAGAAGGAAAGAAGGAACTCCTACACTTCACAATAGCATGGATGGATCTGGAGAGCATTATGCTAAGTGAAATAAACCAGGCAGTGAAAGACAAATACTGCATAATCTCACCTATAAGTGGAACCTAATCAACAAAACAAACAAGCAGGCAAAATAGAACCAGAGACACGGTTAAGAGACACCTTTCCAGATCCACCCAGAAAGAATTTTTAGTCAGCTATCTAGGTTGTCTTGGCCTTGTCAACTTGACGTATAGTACTAACTTCCACAGCAGCTATTGCTACTAGTAGCAGTAGTAGTGTCAGCAGTGTTTGTTTTCATAATAGTAGTAATAATCTTATCCTAAGAAAAGAAAATCCTTCTTTAGGTGTCAGTAGGAGAACTGGCTAGAGGTAAAGGAGAGAACCCTTTTACTGAGCATCCACTATACACTTTCATTATAGGATATGGATCATTTTCTCCCTTTTAAAATTTGCTGGTTTTAACACTGGTCTAACTCAAGCATACCAAACTGTTATAGTACAGATTAAGAGAGAGAGAGAGAGAAGAATGGTTACTCTGACTTCCTCATTATCCAATGACTAAGAAGATGCTGGAGTGATCCTTGTCTTCATCATGAGCATTCCAACAATTGAGCATCTTCTCAGCCCTTTGTTTCTTGACCATTTTAAGACTACCAGAAAAAGAAACAGAAAAGAAGACTCAGTAGATTGGATATAGACTGTTTCTTCAATGTTTAATAGTCCCTTTGACAGCATGCCTGCCAGCACACCTGCCAGCACCAACATGCCCCTTTAAACCCCTGAGGTGAGGTGAAAGTGTTTTCTACAATACCTGAACAGCAAATTATTTTTAACAGCATCTTCCATCTCTCCTTCTTCTAAGCAGGCATAACACTTTCCCTACAGGTTACTGTCATCCCTCTGCCACCCAAGGATGAATAGACCATTTTAGTGTTGATAACCACTCCATTTGTGCTGGGGCTGCTGAATTAAAGGGATCTGCAGTTTATGATTGTGGGAATCCAATTAACTATTATTAACAAACATGAGATTTTTCTTGAGTCTGATGTACTGCGAAAGTTTATACACAAAGCAAATATTATAGTTTTGCCAGGATTGTTCTTGCAACTCGTCTTTAATCCAAGTTTGAAGCAAAGTATAATAATGAGACGTAGGGCTGCTGAACAATATTCAAATACCCGTCTGATGGCAAATACCCTCATTAAAAGCCACAGGGCTCTGATGAGGAGCTAGCACTTTCTGCTTGACACCAAGACAACGTACACATGACCTTCTCACAGAACCAGCTGGAAATGCAAGTTATCAAAAGCAGGGTGAAAATTATGAACCAGCCTATAGAGTACATACAAAAATCACTAGCATTCTAGGAGAGCCAAGAAACAACAAACCAATTGCCTGTAGTAGTATCTATTTCATGATCAAAAAAGAGAATGCTAACTTTTTTCTATTAAAGGAAATACTGAATTGCTATGGTAACCCATCCTTGCAGCTTTATATCCACCTAATCCTAATATGAAGGACACTTCAGTAATAAGAATGGAATATATTTCATCATCAAGTTTACATAGGATACTCTTTCCATTTTACTATATTACTTTACTAAACAATAGACATTTAAAAGTAAATATAAAAAAGTTATCTCCCCAATGATGCATTTGAATACAATATGTATATTCATACAAGGAGGGCACTTTATGGAATTACAATCACCACTGTACAAATTAAAACCCAAAATAAGACAACATATTACCAAAGACCTATACCTATTACCCTATATATTTTGTAACATTGCAGCTTTTAGGAAAAGCACATATTTCTATAAAAAGCCAGCCCATAGTCTTTGGTTCAGATTTTTCTTTAAAGCTGCATTTCCTCATCTTAGGAATTTGGAGTTTTAGAGTGTCACACCTGTAAAATCAAATACTATTGATGTTATTGCTCATCCAGGATATTAAATAATCTTCCAAAATTCCATTTATAGCAAAGCATAAATATGACAACACATATGTCTCCTTCATTTACTGTAATCATGATTGTAGCAACACTGGCAAAAATGTATATACTTTTTTATCATAAGGGAATCAAGATATTTATAGATGTATGTATTATCCCATTGTCTCAATAAAATAGGTTGAAAGAGATTATATATGTTTTTTACCTAGTGAAATGGATGCAAAAGGATTTTCCTAATTTGGCCTTGGTATGACTACATCACAATGTTTTATGTTTCCACTAGTTAAACACTTACGATTTCACTAGCTGTTCCTCTCTATGTAAAGTTAAATATTCAATCAGAAATAATTTTTCATGCATAGAATATCTATACTACTATGGTTCTTACCCATGGTTTCAAAACATACTCCCAGATTAAAATGAGCTTTTCTCACTTGTATCTATTAGTGATTTTCCTAACTACATTATAACACTCACTACTCTTATCACATTTTTTAAGCTATAGCAGTTCAGTCTGATAGAATTCTGAGATGTCTTTGATTAGGAATAGCCACTGAAAAGGAAAGCTTATAGAAATAGGAAATTCTATTTCTAAATACTAACATATTAAAATAAACATAGTCACACATTGGTGAAGGTAACATACTGTTACTACTATCACAATGAGGTACAGTATTTGGATTAAGTTGAAAGAAAAGCATTTCTAGTCGTACAGTTAATTGGCAGGTGACAATCTGACCTGCTTGAAGTAGTCTACAGGGAAAGAGCTCATCGTGCCTTACCCAGTATTTTCTCCCTGCTTCTTTGATAACCTATTTGATGGAATGTCAGTGAACACATAGGAGGCTTAACTTTTCCTAATGACCTTTCAATGCAAAGCAAAAGGGCAACAATTAATGTTACTGACATCGAGGCTGACAAAGAATGTGGGCTAATGCTAAACCACAAAGGGTTGTTGTTGGAGGTCACTTCTTAATTGACTTTCCTGACATGAATGCTTGTTAAAATCCAGGCAACTAGTTTTGAAGTAGCAGTTATCTCGTCAAAGCCTTGCTTATTACAGATAAGATATCTGTCAAAGACATAGGTCACTGCTTTCTATGTTACATGAATAGTCTAAGAAATAGACTTTCAAGTGCTGCTCACAAGAAACATATGTAGCACATTTTCTCTAAACCAAATTGATATTTTAAGCTAAAGCTCTAGAACATGCATCTAATGAACTTTAGGTCTTTGGCATTCCTTGATGCACTGGTTATGTTAATATGCTGGTTTATATGGGTTTTCAGAAGGCATTGTGTTGCAGAGGAATGTGCACTGGACTCACTCAGCTAACCAGAGGTGCAGTGTCCACCCTGACATTCGTCATTTTTAAAACTGGCATTGTTTGAGAAGCTGCTGTTCAACTCTGCCTGCCTAAAACTTCATGTAAGTATAGTAGATAAGGTCCTGTTACTCAAATTGTTTGGGTCTCAGTATTCCATTTATAAATTTGGTTGTATAAATGATTTGTATAAATGTATTGTGGTAGCTACACTGATATTATGTTTCAAACATGTTTGTCTCCTGTCACCTTTAGCTGAATTATAATAAGCATTCTGGATTTTCATATTAGATTAAATAGTCTGCTCTCTACCACACTTTCACATTTGGCAAACATGTTTTTAAAGTAATTTAGACAATCCAAGTCATGCTTATCTGTCTTTTCCAACTAGAATATCTTGTTCTTCTCTTATGCCCCATAGAAGGAAAAAACTGTCCCATAACTTTAAAGTTCAAAGAATCATACAGCCTCAGGCCAGGAATCATATACTCCAACTGGGTGACACATTGACCCTTCAAATCAGTTGTGTCCCTCTCAAGAAGTCTGCTAGACCTGTGCTGTTCAATAGGTGTCACTAGCCACATGTTGATATTTACATTTAAATTAGCATTAGTTAAATAAACTAAAATAAATATCCAGTGCTTCAATTGTCGTGGCCATGTATCAAGTGCTCATAAGTGGCTACACATAGCTGTGACTTCCACACTAGATGGCAGAGGTATAGAGCATTTAGAGAGTTCAGATGTAAAATAAACTTTAACATTATCATGAAGCTGCTTACCCCCCAAGAACATAATGATACTTTTAGAATATTATTTTTTTCTGTATATGTAATCAAACTTTTAACCTAAAATGAGCTCCATTCCCTAAAATGAGCCTACAAGGCATGTGCTCTTCTACATGGCACCCTTTCAAATATTTCAAGAAACTACTCATGGCCTCTTCTTTTTCTGTGTCCTCCTGCATGGCTCTCTCCTGTATTTTAGGTGCATGGTGGGACTGGATGATGTTGCCCTAAAAATTCTGAAGTATGAGTTGAATTCTGAGTCACAAATTTATAAACCTAAGGCACAAGCATGTAAATACATAAACATTTTACATAAAAAAATTATGCAATCTCCAAACTTTCCTTCCTGACCCTGGTTTCCAGGCATAAAATAGGTAACCAATAAGTATTGGTTGAATTAGTAAATTGATAAATTTTGATTGAATTACTAAGTGAATAAATGTAACTGGGGCATGTTGCTCTTAATATATTTCTTGTCACTGTTGCTGTATAATCTTATCCAGGTAGTAAATTTAAAAACTCTTCTGATTATGAAATAATACTATTTATTATAGATAAGCTTAAATATACAGAAGAATAAAAAACCAAGATGCTACTACTCAGAGAGAACCATGATTATTTTATTTGTTACCTTGTTTTTTTTTAAAACAAAGTTGGAGTATATTATCATATTTTAAAAACTGTTTTTCACCCAATATATAATGTTCATTGTTGCATGTCATTGAGGAAGTTTCTAATGGCTTCCATTTCTTTATTAGCTGTATTGCATTCGGTTAGTTTTTAACACATTTTGTATTATTTAATATTTAATTTAATTTATGGACTGAAATCTGTACTCTCCAAATCCATATGTTGAATCCCTCACTCCCCGTACATAGAATGTGATTGTATTTGGAGATAGGGCCTTTACAAATATAATTAAGTTCAAATGAAATCCTTAGTGTGGACCCTAACTCAGTATGACTGATGTTCTTGTAAGAAGTGGAGATCAGGATGCAGACCATGCAATGAGAGCGGACTGTATGAGTGCACAGGAAGAAGGCAGCATGCGCCAACCTGCACTTCAACAAATTAGGTCTTAAAAGAAACAGATCTGCCAACTCTTTTACTTTGGACTTTCGGCTTCCACAATTCTGAGAAAACAAATTTTGGTGTTTTAAGCCACCTAATCTGTGATAATTTCATATGACAGTCCCAGCAAGCTAATATACTTTATTTCCATTTTTTATTTTTATAAGGTTATTTCCAAAAATAAGCTTTGTGAACATCTTTGATTATTTTCTCATGAAGTTTTACAAAAAATTGTTTTTAAAACCACATGAAAAAGCTTTAATATATATTTTCCAGTTGTCTCATTAACAGTTATACTTTAAAAACATGCAAAAATTGTCCCAATTCATAAACAAAGAAAACAATCGCATGGCTTTGTGTTTAATTTTGCATTTTTAAGATTTAGGTGAAGTAGAACTTTTTTTTCAGATAATAATTGGCCACTGTTATTTGTGGTAGTGTAATGCAAATGTAAATATGCAGCTATTTTAATACATATACATATATATTTATATATATATGTTTCCTGCCTTTGCCTTTATCACTCATTATTTTGATATTTGTATAATTAGTTTATTTGTACTAATGCATAATATTTTTCCATATGACTGTATCTCAATTATTTACCTATTCTCTTGACAATGGATTTTTAGGTTGTTTTATTTTTTATTATCAATATAATTGCTACGAACATACTCATCTGTTTCCACCAAGAGCAAAATTTTGATGGCATATATCAAAAACTGAAATTGCTGGCTTACGTTCTTGTAAGGGACAGCATAATAAAATGGTTCAGAGGGCAAACTCTGAAGTCAAACTGCCTGAGTTCAATGTAAAGCTTTTTGATCTTGGCCAAGTTACCTGACCTTTCTGTATTAGTTTCCTCATATATAAAATGGTTAAAACTATACCATTTATCTTACAATTACAAGGATAAAATGACTTAGTAACTGGACATAGTAAACACTCAACAATGTTTATTATATTTTCAACAGAATAAGATAATAAATAATAATTATTATTTATTAATAAATTATTAAATAAGTAAATATAATAAAGATAATTATTTTGAAAAGTGGTAATAAGAATTGATAATTCCACTACCACTACATATTAGTTTATGCACTTGATATTGTTGGACTTTTATCCAGGATAAATATGAATAGCTATCATTTTCACTGTTGTATAGTTTTCCAGTGTGTACATTTAGCTCAGTTTTATCATTTGTTCAAAGGACTTTTAGATTGTTCTCAATCCAGTCTTGCTATATAAACATCACTGCCATGAATATTCTTCTATACAACTTTTGTTATTCACTGGTACAAGTTTCCCCAAATCTATGCAAAATATAGGTGTTTCAAAATAAAAGTGTACCCCAAGTTTGAAGGCAAATCAATTTCAGAGCTCTACAGATATATCTGTTCCAAGGGTTAGACTTTTATCTCCAATTTCCAAAGATTTCTAGAATTTCTCCCCACCCCCAAATCAGTCTTGATACATACAGTATTACCAAGACATAAAAACTGATTAGCTTTCTCTCCCTGGAACAGATTCAGTTATGGCTGCCCTTCTGAAAGAAATGAAGGGTTTGAGAGAAGAACTTCAGAAACGAAGTAATAAAAACTTCAGGAATCAAGTGGCACAGACTGCCTGAAGAGCATATACCATATACAAACAAGTATTTTCAGTAGCCTCAGGATTGCAGAGCTGCATGTGTCTGTCACCAGGGTTTGATCACTGGACAGTAGCACAAAAGTACAATGAAACAAAGAAAATATTCTAAGGTTATTCCAGAATGTGTAGGTGATGTACATGTAGCATCTGAGTCTGAAGGGAAAAAATGATATTGTCTTCTGCTTCCCCTCCATGATAGGATGATGGTAATTATCTTCAATGTCTTACCCTGTTGTTTAGTCACTTCTTTAGTATTCATTTATAATAATGTTTGTTCGCAACTTGTAATTGCCATCAAAGGACACAAATGTAAAAAAATGTGAATAGAAGCTACATAAAAAGAGAATTTGTGTGCTCGTCACAGAACCACTGGCAGTGCCCTTAATTGATATTTAGCTCCATCATCTCAATTTCCCTTCCTCTAAATGGAGCTCTTATTCTTCCTTCTGCAATGACAAGAATCTTTGACTCCTTCCACCTTGTCACCTGCAAGGTGGGGAATATCATTTGGAGGTACAAATGACCTTTTAAATAATCACTAAAAAAAACCCCAAGATGGTAGGGATCTCCATTGGATGAGTATATTACATCTTTCAACTTAATTGAAGTCTAGCATCCTGGATCTTGAAATAAAGGCAGGATGGGAATGTCAAACACTATGTTTTCACAAATATGATAAAATGGCACACAAAGTTAATGCTGGTTTGCAATGTAGATTTCAAATTTCTCATCATTATATTTAATGCTGTTACTTGGGTCAACCACTAAATTCTCTGATTTTCATATGCCCACTTTGGTAATAATAAACATGAAATTCAATTACTATGATCACTCAAAAACCTGAATAGTTGTTGTTTTAATCCATGCTGTGCCACAAATGGACAGAAGTCTAGAATGCTTCTCTCCACATTAACCAGAGCTAACCAGAGCTACTTTCATCTGTTTCATATATTGGATTAGGTGATTTCTAAGGTACTTTGCATAGTCTCTAAATCACCTTAGAAAACTCCAGCTGTTGTTTTCAACCCTGGCTGCAAATTGGAATCTTCTTGGGAATTTAAACAATCCCAGTGCCCATAACACATCCTCAGAGATTGTGACTTAATTGGCCATTGTGGGACCATGCCAGCAATAATATTTGAAAGCTCCCCATGTGATTCTAACTGGGGTCAAGAATCCCTGCTCTCAGGGTCTATGAATACATGATGAGGCTGAGGCTCCTGCTTTGTCCCTCTACGTTAATCCACATGACAAACACCCACAATCATTCAGTCAGCAAAATATTAGGCAGCAGACTTGAAAGAAATTGACTAAATATTTCCTCTCTGTTTGTAATCTCTCTGGCTAGACTTTTTATGGAGATAGATTGTTAAAAAGTGAGTCTGAGCAGCAGAAGCTAGTGTATTTCCAGGTCACTGAGATGGTAAACAGTAGCCTGTCTGGGAAAACTTAGATTAGAATGAATAGAATCAATGAACTTCAGTGCACTTGTTAGAAACTTAGCAAACCCTTTAGAAAATCTGCAGACTTCCTAAATCAATATCCCAGGGAAGGGTTTTGGCAATAACCATGCCATTCTTTGCAACTGTTTTTCAGTGAAGCAGCAAAAATCCATGAATTAATGGCAGTTTCATTCTCGTTCAGTATACACCTAGTCAGGCCCTGGGTCAACAGTTGTGTCTGTTCAGTTGACCCCAGCTGGCTCTTTTCAGCTCCAAACTTGGTGACCTAGACAATCTGACTTCTCTATATACATAGCAAATATGTAGCCTGTCTACTAACTGTGTTCTTCTAGATGCATCTATGTATATGCAACTGCTAAGATTTTTTTGTTGTTTGAATTACTGCAGCAAAAGCAATTTATTATCTCTCTTTTATACAACAAAAAAATACCAAGGTCCTGTGAGGTTAGAATATCTTATTCAGAACCATATACCAAGAAGGGGATACGGCCAAAACTGATCTTCTGCTGCCTGTTCTGTACACACATGCTGTGTGCCAGCCCTTCCTGCTATTTCCATTCTGCACCCTACACAGCCAGTGGATCAGAAAAGATGAGAAGATGAAGGCAGTATTTTCTACCTCTGTTCACTGTGTCTCCCACACATGAAGGTTATCAGCATGTATGGGGGTGTCTTATCTAGAAAAGGACACTGTGGATGAAGATGCTTCTTCCTCACCTGTCTATTATGATGTTGTTATGAGCCTATGGAGGATAAAAAAAAATTCTTGCAGAACATTCTCAAAACATCCCTAGTGAATCTTTCATTTTTCCCAAGAAGGAAAGAAAACAAGACTTCTAAATTCTTTCCCACCTTTTTGTCATCCTTTATGATTGTCTTAGGACTAGTATAGCAGGTTGGCTGGTGGTTGAAAGTTTGATTTAATAATGAGTCATCTTCTGCCACAGATAGTTCCCAAGATTAGAATGAGCATGGCCTTAGCACTCACAATGGATCACTCAGTCAAGACAGTCACTTCAGTATTTACTTGGGCTTCTCATGTCTCCATGAATGCACTGAGCCCAACTATGTGTGTCACCACAAGCACTATTATAAGGACTTGACAGATTTTCATACAAAAATAAATTTCTTTTCTATGTATTGGCAACATGAATTGGAAATTTTAATTTTAAAATATTATTTACAATAGCATCAAAAACTATGAAATGCTTAAGTATAAATTTAATAAAATATGTTCAAGGCCTTTACACTGAAAACTATAATATATTGTTGAGAGAAATGAAAAAGATATTAAATAAACAAGTTTTATGTTCCTGTACCATAAAGCTCAATATTTTTATAACACCAATTCTTGACAAATTGGCCTATATATTTGACATAATCCCATCCAAAATCCCAATAGTATTTTTGAAGAAACTGATAAGCTAATTCTAAAATTCTTAGGGAACTGCAAAGGGCAGAGAATAATTAGAACAATCTTGAAAGGACTTTCTGGTTTTAAGACTTCTTCAAATTACAGTAACCAAGAGAGTGTGGAATTGGCATGAAAACAGGCAAACAGAACAACAAAACAGAAGAGAGCCCAGAAATAGACAGACACACGGTATGTATTATAGAAGACTGACTTTTGACAAAGGGCAAGGTCAGCTCAGAGGAGGAAGAACAGCCTTTCAGTAAATGGTGCTTGGACAATTGGATGCACTATTGAAAAACAAGAAAGCAAAACAATAGAAAAACTTTGATTTATTCCTATACATAAAAAAAATGTAGACTAAAACAAAGAAATCTTAATGAACTTGGATTAGGCTAAGATTTCTTAAATATTACATCAAAAGCATCATGCATAGAAGAAAAGAATACATAAATTAGACTTTATATTTGAAAAAAGTCTATATTCTGAAAGGCACAAGTAACGGAATGTCACAGACTGAGAGAAAATATTTATGAATCATATATTTGCTAAAGGACTTGTGTCCAAAATACATTTTAAAAGCTCCAAATTCAATAACAAGAAAACAATTCAACAGAAAAATGGACCAGGTCTTGCAGATGCCACCACCCTGGAGCCACCTATGCACAGAATGGTCAGCCCCACTGTGTTCTTCAACATTGTAATCACCTGCAAACCCTTGGGCCACATCTCCTTCAAGCTGTTTGCAGACCAAATTCCAAAGACAGCAAAAAACTTTCTTGGTCTGAGCACTGGGAAAAAAGTATTTGATTATAAAGGTTCCTGTTTTTACAGACGTATTCTGTGATATATGTTCTAAGGTGGTGACTTCACAGGCCATAATGGAATGGGAGGCAAGTCCAGCTATGAAAAGAATTTTGATGATGACAATTTCATCCTGAATCATTGGGTTCTGGCATCCGGTCCATGGCAAATGCTGGACCCAACACAATGATTTTCAGCTTTTTACCTGTACTGCCAAGTCCAAGTGGTTGGATGGCAAGCATGTGGTCTTTGGAAAGGTAAAAAAAGGCATGAATATTGTGGTGGCTATGGAGCACTTTTGGTCCAGGAATGACAAGGCCAGCAAGAAGATCACTATTGCAGATTGTGGACAACTCTAAAATATTTGACCTGCATTTTATCTTAACCATCAGACCATTCCTTCTGTAGCTCAGGAGAGTACGCTGTAACCCCACCTGCTCAGAATATCCTATAATCGTTGTGCTCTGGCTGCAATATATTGGGTTCCATGTTTTTCTTCTTCCTCTCCAAGTCTGGCTGGATTGCAATTGAGTTTATGTTTTGAAATAAAAATGAAACAATAACACAACAACAAAAATGAAGCAGAGATGTTAACAGGCATTTCATCAAAGAAAATATATAGATTGCAAATACACACATAAAATGATACTCTTCTTTTTCTCACCTTAATTAATCATTAAGGAAAAACAAATTAAAACTACAATGAGATAACACTGTACACCTATTAGAATGGCTAGAATGAAAAGACTGATCATAGCAAGCTTTGGCAAGAATATGGAAGAAATGGGACTACTACATGTTACTGATAGAAATGTAAAATGGTTCACCACTTTGGAAAACAGCTTGACGGCTTCCTAAAATGTTAGATATACATTTAGCATATGATCTTGCCATTCTTATCCTAGATATTTACCCAAGAGAAATGAAAGAATATCCATACAAAGACTTAAACATGAATGTTTACAGCATTCATGTATTTATAATTATAGTTGTAATGCTCATGTATTTATAATTTACAAAAACTATAACAATCCAAATATCTATCACAGATGAATGCATTGACAAACTATATATTGGTAATATGGAGTACTAATCAGTGATAAAAAGAATGAACTCTCTGCATATTCAATAAAATAGATGAATCTCAAAATAATTACTCTAGACAGAAACAATTCTAAACAATGCAAACCAATCTGTAGTGGCAGACAGATCAGTTGTTGCCTGAAAACAGGGCGGGAAGAATAGAAGTGGAAAGTACAAAGGTAAATTAGGTACTTTTGTAGGAGACAGATATGCTTATGATCTCAATTGTAGTGGTGGTTTCATGGGTGCATTCAGATGTCTAACCTTAAAAATTATACACTTTAAATATGTGCAGTTAATTTTATATCAATTATACCTTAATAAAACAGATTTATGAATGCATAAACAAAATGGAGTATTATTCCACATAATGGGATATTAATCAGCCTTAAAATGGAAGAAAACTTTTACAAATGCTACAGCATGGATTAATATTGAGACATTGTGCTAAGTGAAATAAGCCAGTAGTAGACAAATACTCTCTATGAGTCTACTTACATGAGACATCTAGAGTAGTCAAATTCATAGAAACAAAAAGTAGAATGGTGGTTCCTGAACTGAGGGGAGGGGAGAATAAGGAGTTATTGTTTAACTGGTAATGAGTTTCAACTTTAAGATGAAGTTCTGGAGATTGGTTGTATAATGTACATATACTTAATACTACTGAACTATACATTTAGAAATGGTTAAGATGACATTTTGTACCACAAGTTAAAAAAAGAAACTGCTTTATAAATAGTCCAAAGTGATCAGCACACCCATTCACTCATCCTGTGGGCAGGTGGGAGGTTCTGCCTGCCACACCGGGCTTCGGTCTGCAGTTACCACTTCCACCTGTAGAAGAATGATAGGAAGTGGTAAAATTTAGTCATAATTCTGTAACCTCATTTGAGGCAGTTGTAGTGGGATATACATTTTCTAATCTTCAGTATAAGCATTAAAAATCAAGGAAGAATAATTTCAGTGCAAAAAAGGTTCTCACAAATATGCTACTAGGATTATTTATTATAATATTTTATTAAGAAAGAGACTACAAAGTCTCATGCAATCCACTTCATTGTCACACTTATTAATTCTATTTTTACTAATAAACAGAAAAAGTAATTATTTGCATAAAATCAAGAAGGGGATCTTTAGACTCAGTAAGAGGAATTTTTCCCAAGATGGTACTAAGAAACAATGTGCATTGTAAATTGGGCCTTAATACCAAAATTTGTGAAGGAAGAGGATATGTCAGGTGTAGGAAGCAGAATGATCAATCAAGTGTTAAAATAAAAGTAGTGAAAAAATCTTACTTTTAAAAAATATTCATATTATTGCTTTCTCAACTTTTCAGATCCTTGCTGAAATGTCATCCTCTCAGACAGGACAGCTAATGGCATTGCATGATGTTAACCCCCAACCCTCTTTCTCTATAAGCTTATTCAACTTTACTTTTTTGCAGAGCATTGTCAATGCCTGATATTACATTATGTACTAAGGGAGTATTTATTTCTTTACTGTCTTGCTCACAATAAAATGAGATCCATGAGTGCAAGAGACATTGTCAAAATGCCTCATTCATACAATGCCCTAAAACTTATGACTTATTCATACAGAATCTACAACAGTGCCTGGCACATTGCTCAGATTCAATAAATACTTTCTGAATAAACAAAGTAACAATAAACCATTAGACCTGTATATTTTATTTGTTACTACAGTGCCATCAGAGGCTTAGGAACCAAGCAATGAGCTGGAACTTATACTGTCATTTCTTACCTCAAACTCAGAACATCACATTGATCACAAACACCTTCTAAAATTATAGTTTGAATATATTTCAGGCACCTGAAAAAATCCCTTACAACTCATATTCTAGAAAGGCTCCCCATAATAGGCTTCCTGGATATCCTCATAAATAAAAAAAGAAATCAATGGAAAAGAATTAAATTTGCATCTCTGGCCCAGCAGACTTGTTTTATTTTCTATCATAAATGTAGCTCCTGGGGGGAAAAATCCATTAGTGTCTATTTAGGTCACTATCAAGAAAGTTCACACTAAATAAAATTCTTAGAATAAAATACAAAGTCTTCATTTGCCTAGCCAGATATTCCTGGTCATTGATGAGGCTCTATAAAGTTGGTGTGTAGACAAAGACACTGATCCTACTAGGTGGCTTTGATAGATCACTGTGCAAACAGGTGCCCAGTGCCTTCTCCTTAGCTTTCTTGGGTCCCATCCTGGGAAGTTTCCTCCTCCACCCTAGAGAATCAGGGTAATTGTCCCAATCTTAAGACTTCCAGGAAGATCAGGAGGTGAAGATATTATGTGGGTCCCTATAACAAGAGTCTGACAGTGATATCTTGGTCCCACATACTTTTAACAAGATATCTAGTTACCACTGTAAAGTTTAGAAGAGGGAAGTTCAAGAACAAGTTCTCCTGTGCTAACTCAACAGAATTATCAGTAACAATTAGAACTAACGTGCTCATACCATTTCACAGACACACCTCAAAATTCCACTAACCTATAACTAACTGCATCCTTCATGCTCAATCATTCTCTAATAATACAGGTGCCCCAAATTTATAATTTCTGAAGAGATGAAAACAAAAAGACTAATAAGAATTGATTTATACTGGAAAATTCATCTCCCCATGGAAAAATCACAGAATGTAGAAGCTGGAAGGACTCTAATTGGTGAGATCTTGGTGCCACTAAAATAAAGAAGGGGAGACCTGGGGGTTAAACAATTTTCCCACCCTCTAGATAGAGACAGAACTAGAACAAACCTAGATCCTCCAACCCTTAGGTCAGTGGTTTTTCTCCAACTATCAATTCTAGATTTGTGGTGTTCAGACATTTTTTTTTCTTTTATAGAAGAACTCCTTTCTCAAATTCCTACTCAAAGTTTGATGTTAGCATCAGACCATCAGACAAAAGAAGAGGTAATCTGGTGGGAGAATCAGGTAGATATTTCCCTCAACACAAAACAGTGGGAATCCAGCTTTGCTTTTCCTAACCACAGAAGAAGACTAGAAAAAAAATGACTAAGAGAAAATTGCCAAGTTGTTGAGACCTGTCTTCAGGGGTCACAGCACCACTGTATTTCCGCCCTCTTCTCTCGCTGGTGCTCTGGCCTGTCCCTACTTCTGATGCATGGAGCACCTCTGCTCTGTCTTTTATTTAAAGCTGAAAGGAGTTATTGGTACATTGATTTAAGATTATTCACTCTAATATGTATGGAATCACAGTCCAATTTGCTTCATAAGTCTTTCTTTTCTCCTTAATTGTGAGATATAATCTCCTCTCCCAGTGAACATTTCAAACAGTTGGCAACAGTTTGGGGTGATCATTTAGGTGACAGAGCTCTAGACTACTCCATGAAGCAGAGCTCTTTAACTGGCTTCAGTTATTTTAAGTATCCTGGGTGGGAATCAGGAAATACAGTATATTTTCTTTTCAGCTCTCTATGCCTGGATTGGAAAGCTGATTCTACCAGTTACTTGCTATGTAAATTTCAGTAAGTTACTGAACTTTTCTTAGTATCAATTTTCTAATCTGCCATGTAGGTTTAAGAATTCTGCATCAGAAATGTGCTACAAAACATTAAAGCTGATGAAGAATATAATATCTTATAATGCTTAGGGCAACAAGCAAACACTGATTCCATGTTCTACTCCCTTCTTCCTTTTTGGAAGAGGAGGATTTGAATGAAATAGGCTGAGACTTCCATCGTCCTATTCCCAGCAGCTGGTGGAAGGGAAGGTATAATCAGCTGTAGATTTTTGGAACTGGAACTTGTTTTTCCCAAACAAAAGCATACCCACCATTCCAGGGCCCTTTCAGCCTTGGCTCCTATTCCTCCCTTGCCTTCAAGAGTACATGGTGGTTCATGCTTTTGGTCCTGGTTTCACACACACATATGAAAATCAAACACAGGTCCTTTCTTCAAGAAATCTACAATTCAGTTAGGGCTCTGAAGAGAAAAAAAGTTATACACTTTTACCTTAATCACACTCACCTAAGGGTTTTGCATATACCTATGAGGTGGTGAGGTAGAGGATTGTTGATTAACAGAATATCACAATATAGCAGTAGAATTATATCAATAATCATAGATTTGTCTGAGAAAGTGGTGTGTGCATATCACATATGTATCATTAGTTTAGTAATCAGCATATAGTTTATGCTGTGAAGTGGACATTAATTGTCATCTTTCTGTGGTCTTTTTATCAACCCAAACTCAGATAACTTTCCAGGAATTGAGTAGAGGAACTGAAGTAGATGCCAGTGACAAATATGAGATTTTAGGGTCCAGAGTTAAATAAATCTCCCTCTCTCAGTTATATAACATCACTTAACAAAGGGGTGTACATAGTTTTTCCTATAAAATACCTTTTTCCCCTTCCTTGCTTTGCTCTTATTCCACAGGAAATATTTTCTATGCTACTCTGCCCCCAAGCTTCTTGGTAGACTTGGCCAATTGGAAGGCAGAGCCTGAGGACTTAAGGACAGGACAGGACAAGCAAATAAGCTGAGATGTTTCTCCCCATTTTGCATTTCCTCTGGTGTCTCTGGCAGTGACTACATTCCCACCATGACTGCAACTCCTGTTGGACAGGCCAACTGTGGTCCTGTCACTGTGAAACTACAGTCCATCCCCTCCTCATCTCTCCAGAGAGATGATAGGTGTTTCCTGCTGATGCTAATATCTAGATTGTTGCACGATCTGCTCTTTGGCTTCCCCAAGAATCTATCACTGATGTAACACAATTCCTGATGTTAAATTTGTTCACTTTTAAATGTTTACCATGGTTTCCATGCTCCTGTTTAGATTTTGCTTTATGTGTATGGTTTGTCCTAATTAATATACAATACATTCAGATGTGTGTGTGTGCCTTTGAGCACATTAGAGACAAAAATTAACTTATGTACTATATCCAACACTGACTGGCATGCTGTAGGTGTTTAATGTGCATTGCTTGTAAATTAACTGTTTGCAGTATCAGGGGAAATAACACACAAGGTAATTCAAATGTGGAAAATTCATAGTAACTGCAATCATTTCCTCACTTAAAAACCATGTATGCTGCTTGATTTTTTTGACAGTAATACACATTATATATGCAAGGAGACATGTTTGTGGAATACTGTAGTTGGAAGAAAAAATTCACATGAAAAAGTTCATTAAGAATTATTTCTAATGCACCAATGAGAAGAAAACTCAATATTTTGATCTGTTCATAGGATTGATAATAATGAACACAGGTTTTGTTCAGACAAGGTAAAAAATTCAGGTCTTCAAAGGGGTAACCAAGTATGGTTTGCTGGCTTCACCCAAATCTTTATCTATATGCAAGTCTCTTTCTGAAGAAATTTACACTTCTTCCTTGTAAAGCCTTTATAAGATAATGGAGTACATGTTACTCCTTTCCCTTCTGCAGATTTAATTTTATTTTGTAATTAACAATACTAGTTTGGGAATTATACTGTGGTGTCTTTTGGTTTTTAATTTTCATTGAGTCTTTCATGAAAAATTACAAACTCCTCAGAGGAACTGATGTAGTTTGTTGCCATGGATAATTGTCTCTAAATAAACTCAGGATAGTTAAGTGGATATGAACAGATGGAAATAAATTGATGGAAGTTGACTATTGTGCCTCTTGGCTCCTGTTTATTTGTCACCAGCAGTGTATTCTTTTGTCTTGTCATGACTGGTATTCTATGCACTTGAACTTTAACAATGTCAGCTGGATTCCTCCTCAGAGCCTGCATACAATTGAGTTCCAGGGTAAAGCCTTCTGCCAACCTGGCCAGACCACAGTAGAAGCCAATGGTCTAGTCACAGTTCTCTAAGAAAGGTAGGTCACATATATTGGTGCAGCTGCCTAACCATGCCCACATTTACCTAACCTTCAGCTGGAATTACTGGAAGGCTGTTATTTTACACATGGGAAAAATAAGCCAGGGGAGTAGAAATGATTCAGCTTAGTGTTTACTCATTCATTGAACAAATTCCTCAGTTAGTTATTAAGTGGAACTGGACACTGGAAATACCATAGTGACACAGCACAATCTCTGCTTTAAAGCAGCTCACATTCCAGTGGGGGAGAGAGGCAAGTCATCTGGACATTTAAATGCAGCGTGATAAGCATGAGCTCAGAGGTATGTGGGGGCTCATAAGATGGATGCATAATGCAGCCTTTGGCGGTGGAGAATTAGCCCCTTAAAGAAAGGACACCTTACTTGTGACAAGATGAGTGAATGGTTGGTCAGAAAAATAACTCACTGCCAAACATACTGGCCATTCAATTAAACTTGGCCCATAGGTATTTCAGTTTAACACCATAATGTTTTTAGGGATTCTGTAAGTTTCTAACACTGTAATAAAAATTTCAAGAGCATACCAGTGAAATATAATACTAAGAAGCCTATTTCAAAAATATGGAAGTTTTTGTTGAAGACAACAGAATCAAAACACTTAAACCAACTAGAGGATAGTACAGAAAAAATATTTTATTAAAAACTAATTGATATGATACAAGTAATATTGTTGTATATGAGATTCTTAGAGTAGTTCAACAACCTTCATTAAAAAGATGGAACTAAACTGAAGCTTGAAAGATGGGTGAGCAGTAAAACTGAAAATGTGTGTCTCTTGATGTCACTAATCTCATCTCAAATTCTTGCTAGATTCTACCCCCAAGATTAATTTTGATTACATTTTTTCCAGATTGGTTCTTCTGGAAACTTCTTTTTTGCCAAGCCAATTCTTACAGGTTGAATTATATCACCCCAAAAGAGAGGCTAAAGTCCTAACCTTGGCTCTTGCAAATGTGATATTATAAACAGGGTTTACATAGGTGTAATCAGGTTAATATCAGTATGATAGGATCATACTGGACTGGACTGGGCCCTAATCATTTATGACTGGTATCGTTATAAAGAGAAGAAAGGGACAGGGAGACACACACAGGAGGAAGATGATATGAAGACACATAGGGAGAATGTCATGTAACAACACAGACAGAGATTAGAGTGATGTATCTACAAGCCAAGAAATACCTAGAATTGCTGGAAACACCAAAAGCTAAGAAAAAGCCTTATAACAGGCTCACCATAAAGCCTTCAGAAACAGCAAGGCCAACTGACACCTAGATTTCAGATTTCTGACCCCCAGAACTGTGAGAGAATAAGTATTTGTTGTTTCAAGCCACACGAGTAAGCACTTGGTTATAGAAGTTCTAGAAAACTAATGTGCAAACTAGATATGTGTCCCTTGAAAGGAATTTGGCATTTATGAGTACCCAATATAAATATTATCTTTAAGATTGCTTGAAACACTAAATGATATGAAAAGACAAAGGATTCAGCAGCAGAGTGAACTTGAAGATTACTCACAGTGGTTATTGCAGATGGTGAGCTTAAGAACTCAAGGATCAGGCCCTCCACTGCACCAGGCTCAGACACAGCGACATAAGGAGCCAAAGAACACCAGTCATCACAGATGGTGTCAGGCTCTTTGCGGCTCTGACTTCTCTCTCCCAGGAATATCAGTTCAGAACAAAAGATCATAATATTTAATATGTTAATATTTGCTTAATGGGTACTAATATTGAAAGAGCATTTTGTGCAATTTTAGTTGATCAGTTTTACACATCATAAGGTTATACTATAGCATGTTTTGAAAAAGGGAAACAAAGAGCTGAGTAGATATAATATAATGTATACTTGTAAATATTATAAGTAAAATATGTTTTATTCTTTTAATATATAATCATCTTCTAAAATTTATTAGAATTCCTGCAAAACTTCAAATAGCTAAGTGAGCAAAGTAAGATGGAAGAGACTATCAATACAAGAAATAAAATTAATAAATATATGGGACAATAGTCACATTTGTTAGTTAACAAAATTAAAAGTAAACTTTAGAATGATTTTAAAATATTAGCAGATTTTTTGAAAAAAATTATGTTATGTTTAAGAAGTGCACATTTATATTGATGGTGGCATTGTAAATGTCTGCCACCTCTGCCTTGAAAAAATAGGTGGAATCTGACCACTTTCTGTAAATGTCCAGCTTCCACTATGGTCTAAGGCACCTCCTAACTGGTCTCCCTACATTTATTCTTCCTCCATAAGATTCAGCACAGTAACAACAGTAATTCTGTTAAAAAGTCAATCCATGTCATTTCTCTACTTAAAATACTAATAGTTCCCTATCATGTCTAGAGTGAAAGGAAGCCAGAGCCCTTAGAGTTCTTCAAGGCCATGCAGGATTTGGACTCTGTTCCCTGTATGACCACCTCTTCCACTGTTTCACTCAAACTCCTTGCAGCTCTCAGGTCCACTGCCATCCCGGAACACTACTGCCCCAGGCCAGACATTAATGACAGACCCCTCACCTCTTCAAATCCTTCCTCAAATGTCACCTTCTCATTAAGTTTCTCAGACAATGACATCCTCCAGCCTCTGTATTCCCCAGCCCCTTTACTGCTTTATTTTTTTAATGCACTAATCATCTTCAAGTGTACAATATAATTTGCTAGTTTAATTTATTTCCTGTGTTCTTTTCCAGTGTGTATAAGCTCCATAAAGGCAGGAATTGCTATCTGTTAAGTCCTACATTTTATTGCTCAGGATATATTAGGCACTCAATGAATATTTATTCAATGACAGCATAAGCTATTAATCTTAGCATTATTTAAAACAACAAAACATTGGGAAAAATATACAAGTTTAACAAAGAAGAGGCTAAATGAATAATGATACTATTATGTGCTTATTAAATTGTTAATCACCTGCATCATCTGCACAAATGCTTATAATAAAACAATTCTTAAAATTTGAAATAATCAGGGCACCTACATCAAATTGCCTGTAAATATGGGCCTAGAAAAAAATAAAATGTTTTGTTAGTATGGTAGGATTATGATACATTTGGAGTTTTTAAATAATAATGTTTAATGTCTTTGTTACCATGTATTTTTTAACTAAAATTGAGCTATATTGAAATACTAAAAGTGGAAGCAGAATTATATTTTGAGCTATTTGAATTTGTCACTGAATGGAATTAAAAAAATCTAACTTTCTTCTGATGTTGGAAACTAGCAGCTTCATTCTTTGAGGGTAGAAAATGTCATTGACTTATTCAGTGATGCAACAGAACTATTCTGTCATGGGATGCAGAGTTAAACTATTACAAAGTTTAATTTTACTCTGAAAATTATAAACAGAGTTTCCCTATTCCCTTACAAGTAGGAAGTTATCATTATGTTCATAGTACATTCCTTGCATTTAAATAGGCTAGAAAATTTTAGGATTTTAAAATATCTTGATGTAAAACCAATATAATAAAGCCTGAATACCAACAGGACCCCCAAGGCTTTATAAGAGATACTGCTCATGAGAATAAAGGTTCCTCTGATGTAGAAAGTCTGATACATTTCCAGGGAACTTGATGTCTAATGGTTAGATGAGGTAATTTTCTGGTTTTGCTGTAAATTACTTTTATATCCTCGACCTCCTCTAAGAGCCTGTGGTGCACAGCAGTCCTGTAATAATGGTGCTCTGCAGGGTCTGGTGCACCCTTGGCCTAGTGGAGGGCAGAGGACACTGAGCAGCCACAGGAACCACAAGGCATTTTGGAGCTGGTGCTATACGGCCCTCTGCACACCAGAGGAAAGGGACGTTTTACAGGTAAAAAAATAAGGGGATGCTGGACCCTTTTCCCTTGTGAGTGTAGACTAAGCAGGTGGGACATGCTTAAGCCATACACAGCTCCTTTCTGATCCTCAAGGCTGTATCTTGTTATGTTTTTGGAAAATTAGTAGAACTTTACACACGGCAATTAATTTCTTATACACACACAAAATAAGTGAAAAACAAATAAGTAAATGATATAAATGAGTGAAAGAATAAATGAGAAGGAAGAAAAGGAAAGAGAACAAAAGGGTGCAAAAAGAAAGGAAAGAAGCAATAATACCATCCCTAAAGGGAAATCAAGAAAAAGGAAAGAAGAATACAGGACTGTAGAATATTGGAATAAAATTGTTAGGTAAAAAAGAATCAGGAAGAGGGAATAAATTGAACTAAAACAGGTATGTGGGCCCTGGCTGGTGTGGCTCAGTGGATTGAGGGCCAGACTATGAAGCAAAGGGTCACTAGTTCAATTCCCAGTTAGGGCACATGCCTGGGTTGCAGGCCAGGTCCCTGGTGGGGGCACACAAGAGGCAACTACACATTGATGTTTCACTCCTTCTCTTTGTCCTTCTTTTCCCCTCTCCCTAAAAATAAATAAATAAAGTCTTTTAAAAAAATAAAATAGGTATGTGGGAGAGAAAACCAGAAGGGGACAAAAGAACAGCTGCTTCTAGTCTTCCTCAAAATTTTTCAAGAGTCACCCTTAAGTCTCTGGCCTGGGGGAGGTGATGGCAATGGGAAGAAAAATACACAACATTGGTTTTCAAGGTACACAGTGACGTTCATTCCTTTATCATGTTATATATTTGGAATCAATCATGCTGAATATTGTTTTCACCAATATTATGTTTATATTTACCTTGCAATAAAATACTACTTTACATTCCAAAAAGCACATTAAATCCTGAGGCAGATATCAATAAATTCATCAACCCTTCTATGAAGGGCATTACTATTATTACTGCATTTAGAAGCTAATTAATATTTAAAATGACCCATTTAAAAATGTTACTTCTCTGATTAAAAGTCTTGTCCTGAAAAAAAGTTCTGGAGAGTGGCTGCACAACATTGTAAATGTGCTTAACATGACTGAGCTGTACACTTTAAAATGTTTAAAATGACAAATTCTGTATTCTATATATATATATCTTACCATAATTTTTTAAAAATTAAAATATAAAATACCTGCCCTAGTTCATAGAGCAAGATCATGATGGTTCCAAGCGCAGCAAGCACAGTAAGATCATAATAAAGTTGATATAAATATAAATTATAAAATCTAAATACCTATTCTAAAGTAATGTTTTTACATTATTAAATACTTTAAAATTAGGCCATGTGTGGGAATTGTGAATGTGATAAGATAGTTGCCTAGGTCAAATTCAAAACAGATCCTGCATCTAGAAGCAATTAACTTCTAGTATCTTGTTAAATTAATGTCCACAAGTTTCCAAACCATAAATATTCTCGCTTTTTGTTGTTTACCTCTGAAATCCAAATGCTAAAAATTATATGCTTGTGTATTTTGTAGTTTGATGTCTATCTCAGATCATTCTTTCCCTCTTTGATAACTTATCCAAACATCTCCTTTCTCTTCCCCAGGGCCCTGGAAAGTGCCTAGAGCTCTCTGTTTCTTTCTGCCTTTACCATTTATAGTTGGATCTTTTACCTTCTCGTTTAAGAAAATGACACCATTCAAATACCTATATTGGCAAAATGTCTCAGAAGCTTGCCTGTGGAAAAAATATTATGTGCTGAACTTCAGAGCACATCAGCATATTATGTGCAGTGATAAAATATGAAAATTCTCCTTTATAGAGAACCTCTAGGAATATTGAGGTCTCTATGTTACCTCTACAATAGAATTTCATATCATGAAGGATAATGTTTGACAGATTTGGATAGAAAACAACCAAGTGCCACCTTTACCATCCTCTTTTCAAAGAGCCCTCCCTTAAACAGCCCCAGGAGTCATAATAATAGATATGCTCACCTAGAGTGAGAGAGCAGTGAGGCCTGAGAACCTAATGCTTCCAGTAGCAGGTAGGTTTTAAAAGACAAGCACTGCACATTTTGTTGATTTGTATGTGATGGAAACATTTAAATTATGAGTACTTATACTTGCCCATTTCAGACACCCCCATTCCCAGCCTTTTAAGGAATCTATTATTTATGTTTACTTCACTGAGTTGTATGCAAATAAGAGGAACATAATTCAGCCTGGCCATCTTTACTACAAAGGCTATCAATCCGAATGTCTGTGGAGCTACATGGGGACTGCTAACTGCTTTGTGCCATAGAGTGAAAAGTGCCATGTGGGCAGAAGGTCTGGGGTCACCAGGGGGAAGCTCAGATATTTGGATTTTAACATGAAATATCTTGACTTTCAAAGGTTGATAACTAATTCACATTTTTCAACATTCTTTGAAAACCAAACACTAAATACCCTTTGGTTATATTCAGCCTGTAAGTCATCAAGTTACGACCTTAGCTTTACATACCAAAGAAGAAGCAACTAGAGGAGGGGCTGGGAGGCAGTGATAACAAAGACAGAGCTTCAGGTAGCTTTTCTATGGAGTGGGAGTTGGGAGATAAACAAATTTATAAGGAGAAATTTTAGGAATGTTTTCAGTGTGATGGGTGGTATAATGGCATTTGTAAACCAAAACACCCTCAGAGCTTTTAAACTTGGATTTATATATTTTTTTGGCTGCTGTAAAGTAAGAGGAAAACAGCTTAGCTATATATGCTTGTGCTTATAAATGATATTGTACAACCAAGTTTTTATGAAAAGATCATATTGAATGTTGTGTCAGAGTTTATGATAAAACCATAGCTTTCAGGGATTTGTTAAGACTCTCAAAGCCATTCAAATACAGCATAAAGGTATTACTATTTCCAGCAAGTAGATCAACTTAATACAGAGGATAAGTTCTAAAAGATAGACCGAAATGATTCAATTCCTGTTCTCTGATTTCCATCAGACACACATGCACACTTGCACACACGTTTGCCTAGCTGTAAAATAGATCCTCCTATTTGCAACACATTACTGAACAGGTGTTACTGGTCCAAACCCCATGTGCCTGATGCTTCAAAAAACCAAAACACAAAACATCAGAGTTTGGAGTAAGGAAACTCTATTGATGGAGACGGTGCCAACTGAGAAGATGGGGGTCTTGATACACAAATCCACTTTAAGAAAGTAGAGTTCAGGCTTCTTTTATGTCAAAAAAAGGGAAAAGGAGAAGGACTGTTAAAAAAGAAAAATAACTGGAGCCCCAAGCAGAATTCCTCTAATGATTAGCATGTCTAAAGCAGGAGCTATTAGCCTGGATGCCATGGGAAACACAAGGAGGCCCACAGGCCCAAAAAGGATGGAGTCACAGAGACTCAGGATTTCATTCTGTTACAAAGGCATCTATAAAAGATTCATCCACTGAGTCTTCAATCTATCTCCATATAAGAGTAGAAATGTCTATTATTTAATCAACTGACTAGAATAAATTATAAAATCAGTCCTTAAATAGGGTGTCATAATGGAAGTCCATATTGGACACTTTTAGCTATTTTACACATTTAAATGTAGTTTTCAAATATTACTTGTAAAGTCTGCAATCCACATTATGTTAAATGAGGGAACGTAGTTTCAATTCCAGAAGATGGGTTTTGAAGTTTGAAAGGCTAAGATTAGATTGTGACTCTGTTACTCACTAACTGTGTAATGCTGGGTACCTCATTTAACCTGAGAATGGGATTTCAGCCATGTAAAATGAGGATGCTACTCCCTACTTGTTAGGATTGTTAAGAAGAAAAAAATTAAATGTCTAAATTATCCAGCACAGTAGAAACAATGAAATTTATTTTGTCACTTCCTTTTAAAAGATTAAGCTGTTGCTTAAATGCAACTAATGTAAATTTTTTAAGAATTATCCTTAGGTAGTTGTGAGGTGTAGGGGACCGGTTTGTTTCAGTCTGGCAAATGTGACTCAGCTCTGTATGGAAAACCTACAGAAGCAAAGTGGTGGGCAGGAGCCAGACCTTCAAACCGAGTTTTCCCATGGGAATCAGGCCTAGCAAATGCATACAGACTGTTACGGCTTGCTCTTGCTAAAACTCCACCATGCTGGTCTAAAACAACAAATGTGTATTGTCTATCTTCAAGATAATTTCCAAAGCCTGTGTGAATTCTCCCAAGGACAGAACTAATCAGCTTGCCACCTTTCCCCTCTGCATGTTATTTTCATTTCCTTGAATGTACCTAAAATGTAGACAATAATATTCTGTGTAATAGATAATGAATTTTTCTTTGATGTTAGACCTAAGGAAAACAATAAAAATTTGTCTAGGCAAGGGTCAAGGCACTTTCCTCTTGAGAGAGTAGCCAGCCGTGCAGCCCCCTTTTTCTCCATAGGACTGCTGTCTCCTGTGCTTTTATTCTCATTTTCAGTCACAACGGGCGAACTCTGCTGGCTGGAGTCTGCCACAGTGAGGGACCCATGTTTTCCCTAGAGGCAGTTAGTTGCATATTCAGGTAGAGGCAGCTAAAAGCTGATCAGAACTAATAGGACTGTGAAGACACAATTAAAAATAAAAGATTGGACTCCAGGGCCTACCAGAGTCAAGAACTCTTACAAACTTCAAGTTTCAGGTTGGAACCATGAAAAACTGCACACTAGGATTAATGCTGAATCAGCATTAGATCAGCTCTTTCGATAACTAAAGCCCAATTCTAATCTCTGAAAACAGATTTTAAATTTAAGCTTTTTATGATCCCAGATTGCCAGAAAACACATATCCTTTCAGAGGAAGATATAATCATTCTGAATTACCAATTATTTCTACAGTTTTTCACATATAGTATCTAGCATTCAATCAAAAATAATTATGCATATGAAAAATCAAAATAATATGAAAGGAAAAAAGTAGACAATAGCAACAAATCTGCAAGAGCTTGAGAGATGAATACAATTACTAGGAAACAGTTTGATTCTCTCTGGTCTTGCTTCATGGACTTCTGACCTGGTCAGTCACATATAGCCCAATGCTTAGAGAGACTAAGCTTGAGAGACTTAACTCTACCCTTTCCAATTGAATGTCTCCATAGTTTTGAACAAGACACCTGGCATTTGCATTTTATACTGTGCCCCACAAATTATGTATCTTGTCCTGCTTTTAAAATGCATTAGGTGGGACCAGAGTAACTTACTTGACCCAGTGCCCTGTGAATAATCAGATTTTTCAATCAAACTGGAGGGATCACACATTATTCCAAGCCCTTGTGAGTTTCAGGTATTGTTCCTTCTAAAATTCTCTGGTCATTCTTTTTCCTGACTCAGATAGCTTCCTTAGATGTTTATGCTTGTCAGTATTCTACTGAGTATTCAAGGAGGACATTTAAGATCCCCAGAACTCTCTCTCTATGAAGCTGTCTCCTCTCTTGTACCAGCCTTTGCAAACTCAGGGAGTCTACTTGGGATCTGCATCCTGCAAAAAGGCCTGCAAGCTTTCTCAAGGCAATAATTTGGGGTAATTTTTTGAACACCTCATGTATTCCCCATTTCACAAGGATCACTGTTCTTCCTTGCTCATGTCCAATGTCTTGAAAATAGTTATACATCCTGTCTAGTTCTGTTATTGTTATTTCAGGTGGAACGACTTATGCTATTCTGATACTCCATCTTGGCTGGAATGCAGCCACCCAACAGCATTTTTTCATAGTCCCAAACCCTAAACATCCCAAAGTTAATCAGCAATAAATAGATAAATAAATTGTGGTGTGTTGATAAAATGAAATGTTATTACAAAAATAAAAATAAATGAAATATAATCATATTGAGCAAGAAGGATGAATCTCACAATGTAAAATAAATCAGATATAAACTAATGCATGTCTTATAACTTCATAACCAAACTATTGCATTAGAAGTCAGGATAGTGGTTACCTCAGAAAAGAAGAAAGGAAGGGCTGTGATCTGGAGGGAACCCAAAGGAGCCTTCTTTTTGCCCTGGCAGTGTTGTTTTCCTAGACGTGGGTGGCAGTTACACAAGTGACCTCTTTCTGATAATTACTGAGCTGTGCACATGTATATTTGGGGCACTTTTCTGTATTCATAACCAAGTATAACATAGAAAATGTAAAAAAAAATGACCAGTAAAAAAGAATATATATAACAAACAACAATAACACATATCATTTTCACAAAACTCAGAATTCTAACAAGCACATTTGGAAAACATTTTTGTTAAGCGGTGTGTAACATCTTTGCCAGAAATATTCTAAAAATTCCTGAGATACAAACTGTAAGATGGCTATTGAAGCAGAGTAGTTTTTGACATTAATATACATTTGTATGAAGCACACTATGTGTCAAGAAATCTTTCTGCTAGAACAAGCCACATTTCAGCAAATTGTTTCCTTGTTTATGGAAATTTTATGTGTATTTATTTGCAATCATTTCCATTAAAATATTTAGTAAATGACTAGTACCTTACATCTGGATTATTGATCAGTGGCTTGACATTCCTTTTGAAGTTCACAGGTACTTCTAAGAATATAGTTTTGTAGACAGTTCAGCTCAAATGCCCAGGTTTATTCACATCTGCAGTTGATGGGGTAGGGCTGGTGGCTAATAGAAAACATGGGCTCTGGCTTTGTTTTGTTATCAAATCACATGTAAAAATGTCACGACTACTAAATTGTTTTTTTCCCTAGATAGGTGTTTGCACTCACTTGACAGTGAACCTTAAAAATGAAATAGATATGAAGAACAAGAGAAATTCTAAATTCTTACCTTTCAGGAGCTTTGATATTATCAATTTGCTTGTGCTGTCCTTAAAAAAAAAAAGAAAGTACAAGAACAAGCCTCTTTTTTCATTACCATTACCTTTGTGGTATAGAAGATCAGGACAAATCCTCACTAGAAAATATACTGACAATAGTAATCAATGCCATTTTGAACTTGATAAATGACATATTTGGATTTGTATTATTTTTAAGGTTTTCAAAGAGATAATGTTCAATATACATTGTTTTCCCACTACAGATAGCAAGGCAGTTTGGGGTGTTAGAAAGGGGAGAGTATTGACAGGTAGAAGCTCTGAATTGGACTCTTCACTCCACCGCTTATGAGCTGTGTTACCTTAATCAAGTCACCAAATTAATTTATCTTTTCCTCCATTTATGAAATGACGATAAAACATTGATAACTGTTTCACTGTGTAGCACGGATGTAAAATGAAATGAAGGAAAGATGTTCCATGGGCAAAAATGGGTGACTACCATCTGTACAACAAGGCCCTCATTTTACAAAGGTGTAAACCGAGACTCAGAGAAGTTAAATGACCTGCCCAAGGTCATAACTGTTTAAATCCTTTGCATTTGATGTTCCATTTAATTGAGCAAACTGACTTCATCTGTCACATCCCTGTCTTGTACTGTTCTCCTGATGCTGTGAGGATCTCAGCCCCTAAGCTCCATCAGTAAGGTGTTCTGGGCAGTGTGAACGAAGGAGTCTTTCTGATGAGGAAGTGAGAGTCATTGCAGCACAGTTTGAATTGTCATTAAATAACAGATTTGTAGCAATGCCAGTGAATATAATACTTCTTTTCATTCACAGTCTTCACAGCTTTAATCATAATGGACTTAACATGAATAAAATCTTTTCAACTAGATTCTATCACATAATTTATTGCTATTTGGTTGATGTGATTCTCAGAATTAATAGGTAAACATTTAAAAAAATAGAACTTTTTCAGCTTCTATATCCCCATTGGGGTTCAAATCTACCTGAAGCTCTGCTCCAGCTTCCCATGTTGTTGAGTCTTCCTTCATTCACAACACACTCCTGTCACATAGTCTCCCCCAGCATGCTTCCCCTCATTTCACATGTGGAAAATATTTTAGGTAATGAACCAAGGCCATTGTGTGGAATGAAAAGAGACCAGTGTTGATTAAAAATATACATGAAAGCTCTTTAGAAGTCATAAAGTGTTGTATAAATTTAAGCAGCTATTGAAATGGGGGAAAATTCTATTGATTTGGATTGTAAAAGATTTTGTTGAGTGTAGACTTCTACACTGTAGGCAATGGGAAGTTAAAAAAATGAAGTAACATAAGTGAGTCTTCAACTTCACAGAACTAATAATCTCTTTATGGAGATAATCTATATTCCATAAAATATCAACACTAGGCATTTTATGATTAATAATAGAATTACTTAGAATAGAAACTTAGGGAATTATAAACTGAAGGAAATGGTTTTTGAACCGGGTTTTGAATAATAAGAACTATCACCAGTGAATGAAGGTGATCAAAAGGTACAAACTTCTAAGAATCAGATAAGTCCTGGGGATACAATGTACTGCATGGTAACTATAGTTAACAACACTCTATTGCATATTTGAAAGTTGCTAAACAAGTAACTTAAAAGTTCTCATCATATGAATAAAAAAATTGTAACTATGTGTAGTGATGAATATTAACTTATTGTGGTAATCATTTTGTAATATATACATATATTTAAATCATTATGTTAAACACAAACATTAAATTAATGTTATATGTTAAAATTATCTCAATTAAAAAATAAAATATTACTATATACCTAACAGAATGTCCAGAATTCAAATGCACTGACAACATCAAATGCTGATAAGAATGTGGAGCAACAGAAACTCTCATTCATTACTGGTGGGACTGCAAAATGGTACAGCCATTTTGGAACAAAGTTTGGTAGTTTCTTATGAAACTAAACATATTCTTACTACACAATCAGTCAGTCATGCTCCTCATTATATAGTCAAATGAATTTAAAATTATTTCCATGCAAAAAGCTGCACATGAACATTTACAGCAGAAAAGAAAAGGAGAAGGGAGAGGAAGAAAGAGCAGAGGAAGGGAAGGATGGGGAAGGAGGGAAAGTAAGAAGAAAAGGAGGAGGGGGAAAATAAGGAAAAGAAAGAAGGAGGAGAGGAGGAAGGGGAGGAGGAGGAGAAGAGAAATTCCCATAGTGGAAGATAGAGAAGAAACATTGTGAGCATAATCTAAAAAGCAAATGCAAATCCTGTATGCTTGCAGAGGCTGTGTCAAAGAGAAATGGAATGTTTGCCTGAAGTTTTCTGACCAAACAATTATGTTATTTGTAGATAGTGGAAAAGTTGTACCTACAACCTGAAATCATATAGTGACCTAAGCTCCATGTACACTCTGTCTCAGAATTGCATTTTCAGACCATATCATAAGCAAAATTACTTCTTTCTTTTATGAATCTGACACAAAGTTAAAATATTCAGTTGGCCAAAAAGCTTCTTTGGTTTCTTCCATACAATGGCTCTAGAAGCACTTAGTTGTCTTTAACTTCATTCAAAACAATTTGTTCAATTGTATTGCGACAGCTGTCATATCAGTGTGCATTTGAAAAAATTATCAAAATTGGTGAATTTTGTATAGCCATTTTAGTGTTGGAGATGGAAGAAAATATACAACATTTTGGGCATATTATGCTTTATTATTTCAAGAAAGGTAAAATTGCAACTGAAACACAAAAAAGGATTTGTTCAGTGTATAGAGAAGATGCTGGACCTAATCAAACATATCAAAAGTAGTTTGGGAAGTTTTGTGCTAGAGATTTCTCACTGGATGATGCTCCATGGTTGGGTAGACCAGCTGAAGTTGATAGCGATAAAATTTGAGACATTAATTGAGAACAATCAACTTTCTACTGCACAGGAGATAGCTGATATATTCAAAATATCCAAAATCAATAAAGTTATTGATGAAAACAAAAAATGTGTCTTTTATTTTATAGGAAAAAAATGGAAGTTTGACCAACCCAATAGATTGAAGATAGGGATAGAAATATATTTTTTAATACCGAGTTAGAAATTAGAGACTGATCTCCCTGTTCCCACACATATGGCAAGTATAGATGACACATACTGACAAAGCTTGGAACATTGGGTCTGCGTTTATCCCCTAATACACTTAAGAACATGCCATATAAGCAGTTGAAAACATGTCTCATACTTGGCAAAGGAAAGGTGCTTCCTGATGTCTACTCAAATGAGCCAGCAATATTCCCAATTGTACTGCATAGTAAATCATGGAGATATGATAATTTGTCCAGAAATTCTTGAGTACTTTCAGAGTTTATTAATGTAGCAATTTAGGGACAAGATTCCCATAAATCCAAACTGGATTTGCCTGAAAACATAAAAAACTATCTTGGCAAAATGCAAACAAAATGCATTTTTAATTATATTTTTTCTTTTCATTCAATCTAAAGGATATGTTACACATTTATTTGCAAAAGGTAAATTATTTTCTGTGTCTCTAAACAAAAATTACTCAATAAAAATACTGCCTTATGGCAAAGAAATAGAAAATATATTGGGATCTGGAAATACAGCACAAAATTAAATATGTGCAATTATTGACAAACTCAAAAATACTTGAAATTTCAAAACAAATAAAAGCCTTCATTATCATTAACATCATCATCATTGTTACCTCAGTGAGTTATTTATAATTTAATTAGCAGCTCTCAGTAATGGTGTCTTGATTTGAAGCACTTCTTAAAACACTTAAATAGTGACCCAAGACAAGCATTGTAAGGTCATTTAGTTAACCACGTTATCATATATATTCACTAGGGGGAAAAGAACATTTAAAAAGGGAAGCATTTATCTGACTGGTTAAAGATTATATGGATACAGACACAGCCCTAAATTTCCTAAGGGCAACTTGAGACCACTAGCTGTCTTTTCCGTCAGTCCCTCTGATATCCCCAAATTGTAGAACAATCAGTACATTTTGAAGAACTAAGTAAATACTTAATACATATATTTTTAATAATTAGTTAGAAAAACTTTAGTGCTTCAAGAAGAAATGATATTCTAGGTACTGCCGATATTCTAAATAGAAAAATTTAAAACATTTTGATTCCCCAGAGCCCACAACCTGCCAACACCACCACTATTCACACTTTTCTGAAAACAATCCCTGGCCCTAATGCAAGAGTCTAAGAAGTGGCAATGACTCATAGTTTTGGTGCTAAGACCCTGGTTTACATACTGTAGTTGATATTAATAAATTTATGAAGTAATTTTTACTAGAACACTTCAGAAAAATAAAACCAGATTTAGTAACACCTGGAAGCCAATTTTGAAATTTGAAGACACAGGGGAAAGAATTAAAGATAAAAAATTTCATATGAGTAAAGCTTAGGAATTGTTTTTATGCAACATTTCTAAATGTAAATGTAGGAAGTAAGTTTACACAGCATAATATTCATTGGAATTTATAAACAAAAATAAAGTATCACAAGTATATATACAACTCTTTGTAATGAGATATATGCGTCACACACACCCATATCTAGATAAATAGACCCATTCTATTGCTATTATATATCGTATCTATTTCCAAGAAATATAGGTGTGATATGCACAATTTTAATACAGGCTCCAAGATTCCTATCCCCTAAAGTATAAACTCTGCCTAATTCTATTCCATTGAATGTGGTTGCCATCTGTGATCACAATTGATGTTACTCTTGTGATTAAGTCATATGGCAAAGATGAAGGGATTATGCATATGTAAGTAAGGTCCTAAATCAGTTTGAGTTGATCAAAAAGATGATTCTTTTGGGTAGGCCTGACTTAACCAGGTGAGCACTATACAAGAGGATCTAAGGCCATCTCTAAAAGGGAAATTCAACGTGAGAGAAAGTATCCTTCTGGCTTTGAAGAAACAAACTGCTGCACTTTGAATAGCAGAAAGCCTCTATCCAGTCTCTGAAAATACCTTCTGGATGACAGCCAGTGAGAAAGTAGGGACCTTAGCCCTACAACCACTTTGGAAGAGGACTCTAAGCTTCAGATTAGCGTGCAGCCCTGGCTGACATCTTGATTTCGGACTTCTGAGACACTGAACAGGAAATACAGCTATGCCTGGTCAAGACTTCTGATCCACAGACTCTTTGAAATAATAAATGGGTTTATTTTAAGCTGCTGAGTATGTGATAATTTGTTACTCAGTAGGGAAAAAACCTAATACAATAGATTTATATTAGATAACTATTATTTGTGCTCCCTTCCTAGTTACCTATCTATTATCATTTTCCCCTTTGTTCTAGAAATGCATCTCATTTCCTTTATCAAATACAGCTTCCCAAACTCCAACCATGCGCTCCTCTTAAAGGCTGTTAGTTACAATACTGTCTTTCCCTGACTCCAGAGAAAGGCTTGTGTCTACCCATATAAAACCAAATACCTGAGAAAAGCAGAGAGGAACGGTGGCAAGAAAGGTCTCTGATAGCAATGAAGTCCCCAGTTCTAATCCACAGAGCTGCCCTTGTTCCCAGCTCATTCTATCCCCAATACTTATGTTTCCATAAATTGATTTTGTCAGATTTTTGTAACAAAGAGTGCTCACTTTGCCCAAAATTTGTAACATCACATCTACCATTTTTTTCTCTTGCTACAGAAACTTAACCTAGAAAAGGCAAATCTTTGCTCTTTTTTCAGTGCTAAAAAGCTATAGCATAATTTTTTGTCTTTTTAACTACATGGAGAGTAGAAATGACAGTCAATTATTAAAATGAAAGACAGAATTGAGACAGAGATATGCGTTCACTAAGACCTCCTTTCTTCTCTATTTCCTGCCAAATTAAGAATTCAAAAACTCTCAAACTGATGCTGTCATTTTACTCCAGAATGAAAACACCAGATCCACCAGGCTTCCTTCTGGGAACAGAGGTCAGTACAGACAGAAGATAACCAACATACTATTCAATTTAGGAAACTCTCTATATATGAATGAAATAATTTCAGGACTGTGTGCCAAGTCCTTAATATAATCTGTACTTGAAGATTCTGTGACACTCCCTAGAGTTTGATACTTGTAATTTTTTGCTAGCTCACCTGTAGGACATACTTATCTAGAATCTTAGCTCAAAATCATCATAGATCATAATAGGGCTGCGATGTTCAATGTGCGATGGTCTCAATAGGGTGCTGTAAAGACCTATCAAAATGGAAGTGTTCTTTATGCAAGAGTCAAGGCAAACAGAACTAAGAGGTACTGCCTTTTATTTTAGATCAGCTTCTACCTTTGATTTCCACTGCAGTGATGTAATTAATACACTTCAATAATATATTTCTCCCATCTCTTCCCCCTAACCACTGCATTAAATTTGAAAAGGAAATTCATGTTTTTTTTTTCCATGTGGACTTGGAAAGATGTGTTATAGAAACTAAGAAATATAAATCACCTACTGAGAGTAAAGTAAAGGCATAAATAGTGGCATTCTTTTCTAATCCTTCTTGCACAGGGTCCACCTGAGAAAGTATGATCTTAACCTCAGTTGCTGATCCCAAGGAATCTATCAGCAATAGCAGCCAGCAGAGATTTGCTCTATTTAAGTGACAAAAATGCTGATCAACATGGAGGAAAAATTTTTCTCTATAAATACAATAATTTAAATTAATAATTATTTCTTGCAGGAAAATTATTAACTGAGTGAGGTGAAGACATGAAAAAGTATGAAACATAGTCTCTCTCCTCAAAAAAATACAATTGATAGAATAAAGCTGAACAAGTAAAGCTTCTAAAGAATAATACAAGATGGGGAATAATTAGCCTCAAGGAGAAGTCTAATACACATTTGTGAATAAATGTTAGTGACACACATTTTATAATTTTTAACTTTAGGTTTCACTGTCTTCTTCAATAAGATGTGGACAATAATCTGCTCAAAATGAGGATGAAATGAGATGAGGTATAAAGTGCTAATGATATATTGATATATAGCCTATCTTCAATAACTGGCACTATTATCGTTATTAATGATTGTCTTTTATAGATTTTATTATTGCTTCTTTCCTATATGCCAACTGATTTAATGTGAAAGATCTAAACCTATTAGAAGTGCCTGTGCAATAGAGTACAAGATCATCAAACTGGGTAATCTATGTCAATAGAATTAAGATTTAAATTCAGGAGCTTAAAGATAGCCCAAAGAAACTTCTGCCGAAAAAAACTAAGAAGAGAATAATAACAAAAAAAGCTGTAAATTGATTCATATTTCAGAGTTTAAATAACCTGAAAAAATCAATTTAATAATCAGAAACAGATGAACTAGAAAACATGTAAAACAAGCCCAGTGTTCAATGCGGGGGAAAAAAAAGAAACTAAGAATTAGAAAAGAGGTCTGTCTATGCCCAGGAAATCTATGGTTTGGGAGGCTACTAGTATTTCAGATTAGGCAAACCTCAAACAAGTACCAGGAGTCCCCTGCCATTTAATCTCCCAAAACTAAGAAAAGAGAAAGCGCTTGCTCAGCAAAAATAGCTTCAAAAGAAGTAATCCAATTTACCTTCTAAACACATTGACAAACCTAAGACACTTCTACCTAAAAATCCTGGCACCATTACAGCATGAGTGCAGTTCTACAGAGTCTGGGCAGCAGTCCCAGAGCAGAGAGAGTGAGCCATGGGTTTGTGCATGTAAAGATACCTATAAGAAAAGAAATTAAAAATGCAATATAGGTGACAGCTCAAGTCTGATCATTATTTTAAACTCAGTGAAGCAGAATTGAATAACAAACTGGTGTTTGTCATTTTAGAAGTTTGTCTGTGCAAAATTTTGTTAAATTTTCAAGATTATTTGCCATAACATGAGTGATTCTTACCAGTTGAGCAATGATCTGAAAAGGTACAGATCTAAAACATGGATTTCTTTCTCATTATTCCTTTTAAATGAAATCAGAGCTTTGATTGAAACTGCTGGAATGATACATGAACTTATATTACTAGACATCTTTAGATGAGATTAAAATTTTTAAATATGAATCTGGTATTGTTATATCATAAAAAATATGTCATTTAGGAGAATTCAACCTTACTTATTTACTTATTTTGCTTCTAAGTAAATAACCAAAGAATAAAAATTAAAAAATACAGAAGTGAGAAAAAATTAAACAGTGCAGATAATTATACTTACCACTATATTCAGCAAGAGCACACCTTATCTTTGAATGAGTATGAAATGGAAGATGTACATCTCTAGCTATTTTAGTCTTTTTCATCCCTCATGCTTAGCTGTGTATGATTTCTTTAACTGCATAGAATGTGACTTAAATATTTAAAGGTTAACATGCATGTACCTTACATATTTATACATATACCTATGTATGTATGCATGAATATCTATATTTTTTTACTCACCACACCTTATAAACAGAAGCCAACTACTTGTTCCCACTAAAAATGAATAACACTATATATATTATATATTTATAGGTGCATAATACTATATAGGGTAGTATATTTGAAAAAGCATCCACTCTGTACCTTATGGATATTTCAGAGATCTATTCAAGTTTAATTTTGACCCTTTGCAGTTTAACCTTATGCATAGATACCAGTGCCTAATCTCTACCAAGCCAGCCTCTATGCTTGTTAATGTGAAAAATAAGCTTCCTGGACACTAGAAAACTGAAGATAGAACCCAAGCTCAGCACTTACTCTCTTTGTAATCACAGATGAGGTGTCTCACAAGTCTGGAGGGTCCCAGTTGGAGTAGAAGTAACCACAATTCAAACATCAGTTCTAGTAAAGTAATGTTTAGAAAGAGTGAAAAATATTTAATCAGAAGCTTTCAGAGACTGCTCACATTATTGTCAAAATTAGATAGATAGGAAAAGTGAAAAAGATGCCTTTAAAAAGACTGACAGATCAGAAAGTGGTAGATATGAAAGTAGTAGAAATTACCTTAGAGAAACTTAAAACAAAGAAGAAAAGTCAGGCATGGAGCCAGGGTAGTGAAAGTGGTTTTGTAATAACATGAATGAGAGTAAAGAAAAGGGCAATCAAAAGGAGAACAACAATCAGTTAGTTTCTGGTTGGGGTCAGGGTACTCCCAAATGAGAGAAACTGTTCATGGAAATGTCTGTGAATGGAGACTGAATGAAATTAATTGCTCAGGGAAGCAGGAGGCTGCTTTTACAAACAGGACCTCAAGGATTATTGGGGAGTGAGGGTGGGTCTTATTCCCAATACTTTCCTTCTTTTGGGGGGAAGAGGCCAAAAGAGATATTAAAAAGTGATGATAAGGGGTCTAAAGACAGATAGACTGCTATACCTGATGAAGGTACTTTCAGTTACAGAAGAAGCTAAACGAACAAACAGCAATAAAAATTGAGACTGTGGGCAAAGGGAATGAGCTGCCCAACGTCTCCATCAAGATGACAGTAGTGATGTGTAAATATCTGATTCATGAAAACAACAACAAAAACTACAATGTGTGTGCTTGCATTTTTCCTTTACCCAATCTGTAGTCTAGGATGCCCTGATTCATAGGATGGGTGGGGTGAAGAGATGGAAGGACAAACAATGGGGTCAAGCTCAAATCAGGTCAAGAAAGATAATTTTATAGGTAGCTTTGCAAACTGGAGATAGACCTTTAATGTCCACCCCATCATTTTGCCCTAGATATGGTTAGAGATTGTCTCTTGAAGGATAGAGATATCCCAGGCATTTTGTTCTTGATTCTCCCTGAACTAAACTTTCAGCTATTCTCAGCACATTCCAAACTGGAAAGTGGCAATAATTTATCTTTGTATAGAAGGAGTAGAAAATCTTGTAGCATTAGTATTACTTTTTCTTAATAAATAATTTTCATGAAATAAATTTGTCGTGCCAAAGAAGTTACTAAATCCCTTTTACCTGGTTAAAATATTTATAACATCAATTAACCTAATAGAAGTCTCAAGTTTCAGAATCAAAATCAGATTTTAATCCCAGCTTTTCCACTTAGTAGATATGAAACTTTTGCAATTTCTGTAAAGTCAATGAGCTTCAGTTTCCTCACCTTAATCAGAAATAATAAATAGCTAGCCTGAAAATTTTTTGAGAGTATGAAATAAGATAATACATGTAAATACTTTGGACTCTGCCAAAAATAAGTGTTCAATGGAGCTAACTATAAATTATATATATAATTTATATATAATTATATAACTACTTATTATATATATATATTTCTAAGCTTTACTTCTAGATTCCATCTGAAACAAGTACAGGTCACAATAGAGATACCAACTTTCACACTGACAGTTTCAATGGTCATGGAACTCGGTATATACTTATATACCTACCATAGTATAGTTCATTTACTTGCTAAAGCTTTAAATTGTAAAGGTATTAACAATGAAACAACATTGATTTCTGCAACTTTAATATAATCACACACTTGAGATAAGCAAATATCCAAATAAAGTATTATAATCCTAAGGGGAAAAATGGGAAGTGATAAGTAGAATTTTCAAGGGTTTGTTTATTTTCAAATAAAGGATTCAAGCTACAATATTTAAATATTTTTAAAGAAATCAAATTATTTAATTATTAAATCACATCAAATACTGTTTGTCAAAATCCAAGAACATATTTTCAAGTCATAAATATTAATAAGCCAAGTTTAACTCCAAATTTTCACATGACTGAATCAGCCAGATGTTCTCCCATTTATTTCTGTTATTTTGATATCTACACAGGCATTCGTTCTACCATAAAAATGCCTTCAAACATTGTAAAACTATCACTAGAAATTGAAAGATGGAAATAAATGGAGTTTAGTATGATTCCTGAATCTTCTATTGGTTCTTATCTACTATGGCTGTATTAATAATCCCATTCAGATGTCAACATTTTGTTTTGAGAATGTATGTGAAACAGTAGATCAGATAAAGAGTGCTAGGCAATTAGACAGACATGAGCAGAGAAGGATAAGCAGGTACAGAAGTCACCAGGGCTAAAAGTCCCAGGTGCCTAGCAATGAGCAAAACTGAGAAAAAAAGAACCTCGCCCCATGGTAACCTTTCCTCCCCTAGCATTCCACTGGTTTAACTCAGTTTAACTCCCTAACCCTTCATATCACTGGTCATGAGGTCTGGACCCTCCCCTGACCTTTTCTCCCATGGTACTTGCTAGTCGTTAGAGGAGGACTGAGAGGCCAAAGAGTGGCCTCACATGATCCCACGTAAACCCTTGCAGGACCACTCTCTTAAGCATCAACCCCTAGGTATAACATCTAGGCCTCACCTGTGTTTCTGCTCCAGGGTCAGCAAAGCAGCAAAACCAGACAAGTGATGCTATGGGTGTTCTCAGGACCAGCTGTGTTGACTAATGACCCCCAGCCCAATGCACAGAAACCTCAACCCTGAAAGGACATGCCTGGAAAGCAGATGAATACTTTATTGAGATCCTCTCTTGGGACCACCCCTAAAATTCCCACCTTTAAAAGCCCTTAGGATGGAGGACCCAGTGTGTTCTCCCTCTCAGGAGCATGCTCAAGCCTTTCCAGTCTCTCTCCTTGTCCCCCGAGGTGTGTTTTACCCTTCTCTCTCCTAAGCTCCAAAAGCCCCTTCTTTTGTGTCTATAACTTGTTTTCTGAGCCCATTTCTTGCACAGCTAACTTCTACTTCTGTGACTTTCTATATAAACTTTCTCTTGTAATTGGGGTCTTGGCTCTGAATTCTTCATGAGCCAGAACTCAAGTACAGAGGTTGTAGAACTGAGATCCGGTCTGACTCCCCAGTCTAACACCTGTTGCCATTTTCACCTCCACCAACAAAAGCACTAACTGAAGGACCAAGTGATATTCAGTCTCTATTTCTGCACTGTCCTTGTCTGTCCTCATCATGGAAAATCATCAGTGCTTTGCAAAATATTTGTTCACCATTCACACACAAAGGGAAAAGATGTCATTATAATATTTGTGAAAATGCAACATGACTTTCAAATCTGTGTGTTAACAAGATGCAGTGACTACATAAGAAGCATGTCTCTGGTGTCTGCTTCTTCCTCTTACATTTTAGGAGCAGGATCTCTAGCTCTGTGCAGGCCTTTGAGTGCGTTTACCATCTCTAACATCTTTATCTCTGTCTTTTCATGCAAATTATTGTTTGTGGGGGGGCAGGGTTGGCAAATAATTTTCCTTCTACCCTTCTAAGTTCTTGATCAGTGCCCCTGTAACAAAAGATAGATTAACAAGAGGAAAACAGAAGTATGTTAACATATATATCTCATGTATGCATGAAGGATACCTATGAAAATGAGTAACTCTCAATGCTGTGGCTTAGAATTCAGGCTTACACATCATCTTCAGCTAAGTCAAAGGAAAAGGAATATAGAGGAGGTCAGTTATGGAAAGGTGACTAGGAAAAAGTATGGCACACAAGACTATGTTCCTTTTAATGCAAATTTAAATTTGTGCTTTCTGCATTGATGATTCTCTTGTGATTTAGAGTAATCCTTCTCTTCCTGGTGCAGAAAAGGAAATATCTTTACAAATGGGTGACTTCCACTCTGTTTGCTGAGTTTCTCCTGTGTCTGCTGTTTCTCACAACAAATCAGCTCAAAATAATCCTTATGCCAAAGAGCTGTATTTGGGGGTGGGGGTGTACTCTAGTTTCCTACTGTCATATTTTGGGGTGGTATGTTCTGGTCACCTACTGGTTACATGAGATGAGAATCAAGAACATGACAGATAAAAAAGGAAGTGACCACAAGACAAAATATTGATTGAGAAGTGAGATAAGGGCCAGAAACAAATGTTTACAGTTGAAACCAGTACACATTACAGAGACATATTCTATATTTACAGAATGGATACTTCATTTAATTTCACCACCAACCCAGTAAACTAGGTATTATTATTATTCCCCTTTTATAAATAAGAAAAATGACCTTGAAATAATTAGGTATATGTCACACAGCAAAACAGTAGCAAATTGAAGTGAAAATGAACATCAGTTTGGATGCACAGCACCTGTTCTTACCATGACACTCCCCACCGGTCTCTAGCGCTCTCTCTCTCTCTCAATCTCTTTATTTTAAATTGTTTTCCCCTAACTCCTTTATCTCATTCTCCCTTAAAATAACTACAGCATCATGCAAAATTTTTTACATTTGTTGTGAATATTGAATAATTTTTTTTATTCTCTGATTGCTACTTTTGAAAGAAATTGAGGACATGGAGGAAATGTGTAATTTATTTTTTAAGAAAATATGGCAAGTCCCTATAATTTTTTTCCCTTCTGTGGATCAGGTCAATGATCAAATATAATTTTCTATCCCTCTCTATAACATAAAGAAATATCTCATATTTCACAGTTACTAGATAAGTAAACAAAAATCAAAGCACCTCGAATGTTTGAATGTGAATACTTAAGTAGCTTGTGATATAAAAGGAAGTGCAACAGATGTAGAAACAGAAAAGATGAAGCTATTTTTGGCAAATTATGCTTTTAAAACTGACATTGATTTTTCAGCCCATTCTTCTACATTTTTCATGGCTACCCTGAAGGAAGGTAAAAAGAAGAAAAAGAGATGTAGCATTAGGTCAGATAAGGACTGAGAGATTAGAGATGAGGAATAGACCGGGGAAAATAGTATTTTATGTAATGAGGATTATTATGTTTTTCCAGAAAGGTGTAAAGAAAGGAAATAGAGCCCCAAAGCATCCTAAACCTCCTGCAAGCCCAGGAATCCATTTCTGTTGGCAGAGCTTCCTCTTTACCCTTCATTATTGGTGGCTAGACTCTGAAAATCTGAGCTTGACTACAGGTGGACTCTTCTTCAACTTTCTCCAATTCCCACAAATAAGAGGTACATAAAAGGACAAAATAATCACTGAGACAGCTCAGCTCACCTTTATATCCTAGTTTGTGAAGCCTCCCATCACTTCTTCCTTCAAGTCTGAGTAAGAAATAACCTTTTCCCAGAATTTTTCCATAATGAGTCACACCCCACTCTAATCCTTCCTTCTGTACTTCCTCCCTTCCATTCATGCATTTCATTTTTACTGGATAATTTAAAATGTTTTAATATAAAATCATAATACCAGAGGGCACTTAGAGTTTAAATTCCCTTCAGGTTATCTTCCTCTAAGAGAGACAGAGTTAGGACTAGAGTGAGGAAGCTTAACAAATGTCACAATTAAAGGCAAATTTAAGGCACCTGAATTTCATTCTGAGCTCTTTTTACTATATCAGACTGTTTGATTCATTTATTTCTTCTGAAAAAAAAAAGAAAAGGTGTTATGCTATATTATGAAGACTTGAAAGGAATGTTTTTAGTCATTTATAAAGCTTCTTACATTTAAAAGACCTCACACTCCATTAGGTATACAATTTCATATCTAATGTAAAATTCCATGATTCAAGTGTAAAAATATTTTTAAATTTTTGAAAATCCTAACATACACAAAGCCAAAAATTCAAATAATACTATTTTCTCCAAAATTCTAACAGGGGAAAATATTTATGACGTATACTCTCCCCAATCTGGAAAATTCTAAACTAAAATATTTCTCACCTTGAATGCACATAAGAACTCAATTATCAACCCTTTAATAACAACAATAGCAAATAATTATAAAAATGTATAGAGTCCTTTTGTCCTTTCTGTGTGCTGCTGGCCACCATGTTAGTTGGAGAAGAGAAAGTAAAATAGAATGAAAGAGAGAGAAGAAAAGAAGAAAGATAAATCCAATCTGGGTATTTAGAGAGGGGCTTTCTGAAGTGTTTGCCCAAGGAAAGAGTTAGCAAGAAAAGTAGGAAGGGCATTTTAAGCCATGTATTTCTAGCTTTCACCAGACTAGAAAAATCTGTTGTATGCATGAAGCCCTAGGCAATTTAAAGTTACTGGGATGTAAAATGTAATATGAAGAACAATGGAAAAGAGGTTGGAGATACAGATACAGGCAATTTCATAGAGGACCTTTGCTTAATGTAAGAATATTACCTGGAATTGATGTCTAGTAATTTGATCTGTAATCATATCTTAGTTACCTTATAATTACTATAAAGTAGATTTGTTTATATTTCCCCAGCCTTCCATCACCACTGTCAATTTTTCATTTTAAAATAAAATATTTTTAGTTTTTAGAATGTTTAAATTGGAGACTAGGAACAAGGTGGTCAAAGGTAGGGTATTTTGATAAAGCAGGTCATGTGAGGATTTATATAGATTCACCTGGGCTGGAATGGTCATAGGTTATTTGAGTTAGAGCAGCAATTTAGCAATTTTCAACCTTTTTCTTCTCATGAAACACATAAACTAATTACTAAAATTCTATAGCACACCAAAAAATATATTTTTTGCTGACCTGACCAAAAAAATGCTATAATTTTTATTCATTCACACTGGACAACTATTGTTGTGTTGTCTGTTGTCAATCTAAGAGAAAAGAGGTCAGTGCCCCTAACTAAATAGTCAGGTGTTGCATGTTTTAAAAATTCTTGCAACACACTGGTTGAAAATGCTGAGTTAGAGCAGTGGTTCAAAGAAATTGCTGGGCCCCATCCCCAGTTTCTGATTCAGGTCTTCAGTTTCCCATTTCTAACAGTTTCCCAGGTGATTTTTATGCTTCTAATCCAGAGACCACAGAAGACAGATTAGGCAGGGATAAAATTCCTCGTGAGAAATGTTTTGCATTTTAAGGTAGTGTGAAGAACAGAGGCAGGGTAAACCCTTACCATGACTGTTACATAAGGAATGTACACCTGACCAAGTCCATGGCCTTTGAATAAATCAGCAAGGATAATTTGCGTTGAATTCAAAGTACAATACAAATAGGGCCTGGCTCTGTACTTGGTTACTAGGATGTGTACAGGGGAAACCTCCTTGCTGAGCCAGGTTTGGACATGTGGCTTTAAAACTCTCTGGTGAATAGAAGTGAATCTATTTGTAATTATATAATTTTCTTAATTATGACAGGCAGGCTTATAACAAAGTTAAAATCAAAAACTCTTTATCCTAATCACCATCAAAAACAGGATTCTTATTCATTAATCATATGTTTTTCCCACTTCAGCAAACCTGGTGTCCTGCCATGAGCTACCAAGCATGAGGCACATTTCATACCAACACTGATTGGTTGCCAAGGAGACTCCACTGACACTCTACACAAGCTCATGTTTCCCCTCTCCCTTTCTGCTAAAAGGAGGGGGAACTTGTGGGTCAAGTGCAACATGCTAGAGAAATAGAGGCTATAGACCCAGCCTGATAATAGAAAATTCATCCATCAGCAGCAAAGGTACTTGAATTCAAACGATTAAAATATGAAGTTTTATGCTTGAACCAACAGCAGTATCCAAGAACATTCAGAATATCTTTTTTTGCAAAAATCCAAAAAAAGGCCAAAGGGAATCAGTATCTGCCTCCCAGGTCCAAATGTCTTCTACCCCTGGCTTCATCAGAGTCAGATTTCCCTAATAAGAGAAACTTTGCTATTCTGAACAAAATTGTTCTTTGTAGTAACCCCAATCAGAGATGAGAATGGTTCCTTCATAGAGTTTCAAACTTTTGGACTTGTAGAAACCATTTGTTGTTTCTTTTCCAGTACTTTGCCATTGATTCTTGCCTAAAATTCTGGAATGCTGGCTCTTCATGGCTTTCCTCTCTGTGCTCAATATCATCAGTGCCACGGTCTGCTTCCTTATCCTCTTCATTTAAGGTTTCCTGAGTCAGGATCAAGTCAGAAGGGTTTTGAAAAGGAGATAAGCTGTCTGTAGTAGTTCCTGTGTTCAAGGTTACAGAGCTTCTATCTTTCTGAAGGCCCTCTAGTTGTTATTTTTTTTTAATATTCAATATTTTATTTACATTTTAATAAGGTTTTTTCAATGACAGTTGACATACAATATTATACTAGTTTCAGGTATACTTCCCAGTGACCAGACACCACATAACCCATCAAGTGATCATCCCAATAAATCCCACACCCACCTGAAACCATACCTAGCTACCAGAATTCCAATGACTATATTCCCTATGCTGTATTCCACACTTCTGAGACCATTCCATAACCACCAAGTTGTACTTCTTAATCCCTTCACCTTTTTCACCCATACTCCCAACCCCCTCCTATCTGACAACCATCAAAACAGACTCTGTATCTATGAGTCTGTTTCTGTTCTACTTGTTAGTTTTTTTATTTTTTAGATTCAATTGTTGATAGATATGTATTTATTGTTATTTTATTCTTCATATTTCTAATGTACTATTTTCCTCTTAAAGAAAATCCTTTAACATTTCATGTAATATTGGTTTGATGGTGATGAATTCCTTTGGCTTTTTCTTGTCTGGGAAGCTCTTTTTATTTGTCCTTCAATTCTAAATGATAGCTTTTCTCAGTAGACTAATTTTGGTTGTAGGTTGTTGTTTTTCATCACTTTGAATATTTCTTACAACTCCCCTCTGGCCTGAAAAGTTTCTGTTAAGAAATCAGCTGACAGTGTTATGGGAGCAGTAACTACTTTTTCTCTTGCTACTTTTAATATGCTTTCTTTGTCTTTAATCTTTTGCATTTTAATTATGATGTGTCTTCGTGTGGGCCTCTTTCGGTTTATTTTGTTTGGGACTCACTGTGCTTCCTGGACTTGTACGTCTAGTTTTTCACCTGGTTATCTGATGCTGGCTCTGTGCCTGGCCAGTGATTTCTTCAGACAGTCATATTCAGGACAAAACTCCCTTTCATATTCTTCCACAGCACTGGTGACTCTCACAAAGTGTTTATCTAAGCCTGTACCCAGAACAACAGACACAGTTACCACCCTGAGTGAGCTATAAAACTAATCTAACACCAAGCTCACTGAATAGGCCAGGTTACTGACATATGTAGTCTCTTGACTCCAAGCATCTTGGAAAGCCTCAAAATCTTGCATCCATTCCACTGCAGAGCTGTGATCAGTGATGTCAGTTTCATTCATGAAGCTTGGTTTTGTACAAGATGCAAGGCCTCAGTGATGATTGTCACAGAAGCTTACCAGGTGAATACTTCTGTCTGCCCAGGTGTGTCAATCAAGACATTTAGACATATTGGGGGACTTCTCAATAAACTTCATCACCTGATTTAATCTGATAGCAAAGAGATTAAGTGAGGTCACTATACCAACATGGGCCCAAGTTCATAGCTATATGCTTAGTTGAGGATTTAAATTGTTTCTAGATGAATTCAGATGATAAAGTACATAGTGATATTGGCAGCAAAGGGAATTTCATGCATGGGGGTTCTGATTTTCTGATTGACCACATAAGGTGGAGAGCCTTGGTTATGCAGCCATCCTATAAGCCTCTGTACAAAGATGGTTTTTTTCTAATCCCACCATTTTTCCAACACCAACAGACACACTGGGGGCCAAAGACCCCCCAGAATACTGGGGCTCAGCAGCGACCACCGTCATTTTCATAAGTCAAAGTGAACATATATAAGACATGGACTAATCTTAAGTATTCTTTCAAAGAGAATGGTTGTTAAGATGCATTATTAAATGTTTTTTTAAGTGGAGGACTTACTCAGAAAATATGAAAATATGAGAGAATGTTCCTAAAGCAGAGGTTATTATTTCTATGGCTCCGAAATGGAGAAATGAATTTCAACTTAGTAAAAGTAGTGGGAAATATTATTGTCACTCACTCATGAATGGTAGTAAAGCCTTGTTTTATTTTGTTGCTTTTTAATAAACAGATCACAGGCAAAGCTTTTGAAAAATAAAGCCATCTCAGAAACTATGGGGCAGCCATGTTCTCCATCCCCTTCCTGGCCTAATGCCTATTTTCGGTCTTTGTAAAATGTAGGTAAATCAACAACACCCAAATCCAGCTGCTCTGCAACCGGCACCTGACTCAGAGCCATCTGTAATTTCTTTCCACTCAAGTAGGATGTCTCCTTTAAAATTCTCTATTTAACACACACAGTCTTAAACTATATAATGTGTTCACTTCTTTGGCTCTCCTGAGAAGCGGGCCATGATTGTGGCATGCTGAAATAACTAAATACATTTTCCTTCAAAGAGCCAAATTTTTCTAGGCTCCTGGATTTATTCCAGTCAGCATCCATCAGCTCTTGAGTATTGGTGTGAGTTTAGGGCTGTACTGAGCCTGGTGGGAGACACTAATGAAAGGATAAAAACCAGCACTTGCTCTTACCAAGTTTAGGACCAAGTTTAGGAAAATAAGACTAACATACATGCAACAATGGGGAAACAATTTGAGACAGTATATAATTAAGTGCTCAATGTAATACTGACTGTAAGTGCACAATACTTCACTAATTACCTATTGCTTTAAGGAATTAATACTTAACTTCAAGGATTTCAATTGCAATTTCTCTATAAGCATTAATTCTTGTAACCAGCAATTCAATTCATTTCAAATAGTTACAAACATACCCTAGTTTTAGCAAATTATAAGCATTGTTCTCAGAAATGTTTTTTCCACTAACCAATTAATTTAAATCCTGATTCTTCTGACCTCCAGGGCCTTTTGGAGAGTGCTTTCTCCTCAGACGTAATTTAATTTTTCAAATGAATTTTTGGCTGGCATAGGATTTAGGAATCCTGAGGGGAAGCAATCTGCTTTCTCCCCTCCCCTCCTGAGGCGAAGAAAAGGAGCAGGGGAACAGGAGACCCCTGGGTCCATGGCAGGCCCTCTCTCTCTCTCTCTGGCAGGTGTAGACAAACCCCAGCACTGGACTTATTTCCTTATTTCAGTCTCTTTCATTTCTCTGTTACTTCCTTTTCATTCCCTCTTCTTCTCTCCCCTGTTTGGTCCTCTTTACCCCTCCATTCCACTTTTGTCTCAGTCTGACCAGCAGCACCTGCAGAGAAAGTTTCCTCAGGTGACAGCCCTCTAAGGGAGGAAGTTGCTAACCTTGCCTCTGCTACCAGCATGGAGAAAATGAACCCAGGAGGAATTTTGGCCTCAAAAATCCAGCTCAGCTCATCTTCTAAATCTTTAGCCAGCTTTCTATCAGCCAGCAGGTGTGCTGGGAGGATAAAAAATGTGTTTGTCAAATGTGCCTCGAGACAGAGACCTCACTGGGACCTCACACTTCTCCTGCTGAGCATCTTCGTAGGCTCACTCCACTTGGGACACTGTGCAGAGCTCTGGCAAACAAGCACAGGTGGATGTTACTATATCCAAATCTGCCTTCTGTTTCTCTTTGACAAAGAAATCATTAGACACTGATATGTGTGACGTGACACTTTATCTGAGTGTGGTGGAACAAAGAAGGCAAGTACAAGCTGCTCTTCACTTCTCTGAGATTCTCTTTTTTGTTTGTTTTGTTTTGTTTTGTTTTGTTTTAGGGGAAAAAGTGATTATCCACACAGCCAGCTGTGGTAGACATTAACTAGCAGGTGGTAAAAAGCCAGATCTCCTGGCTTCGAATCCCAATTCTGCCTCTTCCTAGCTGGGTAACCTAAACAATTTGTGTAACTTTTGTGATTTCAGTTCCTCATGTGGAAAACTGGAAGAAAAACAGTAGCTATGTCAGAGACTTCATGTCTTAGAATTAAATAAGTTCAATTATGTAATACATATATAAAATACTCTGTAAATTAAAGCTTTTATTATGGAAATAGCTTTTATTAAGGAGAGTATCCACTAACTTGCACATAGTGGATACTCCATAAATGTAAGCTCTTCTTTCTGTTTATTTGTATGAGTTCATAGAGAGTAAGATACCCAGGAGAGTAAATATTCTGCCACTGTCAACCAGGAAATGTCCCTTCCCATGTCAGAGCTAGGTAGATTTCAGCCCTGCTCCAACACTCAAGTGCACTGTGCTCACCACCAGTAGAAGTAATACATTCTATGATCTCATACATTTCAGCAATATACACTGAACTTTCCTTAATAAAGCACTGAAAATATTAAAAGAGTGGTCAAAATAGGACCAAAGCAAGTGCCACCATCAAAGCATTTTTTGCAGTAGCCCATACTTTATAAACTCTCACAAAGAACTTTTACAAAAATCTCCTATGCAATTAGGAGATTTTTATTTAATACAAATATAAATATTCAAGAATACTAAAAAATTTTAGAATGTAGAAGTAGGAACCAATGAATTTGGAAGAGGTCTGCCACTATTCTACTTCTTTAAAAAGAAATATTTTTAATATAGTTTATTGATTATGCTATTACAGTTGTCCCACTTCCCCCTTCACTCCCCTCTACCCTGCACACCCTCTCCCACCCACATTCCCCCCTTTAGTTCATGTCCATGTGTCATACCTATAAATTCTTTAGCTTCTGCATTTCCCATACTATTCTAACCCTCCCCCTGTCTATTTTCTACCTACCATCTATGCTACTTATTCTCTGTACCTTTTCCCCCTCTCTCCTCCCCCAACTCCCCTGTTGCTAACCCTCCATGTAATCTCTATTTCTGTGATTCTGTTTCTGTTCTAGTTGTTTGCTTAGTTTGCTTTTGTTTTTGTTTTAGGTGTGGTTATTAATAATCATGAGTTTGTTGTCATTTTACTGGTCATGTTTTTTATCTTCTTTTTCTTAGATAAGTCCCTTTAACATTTCATATGATAATGGCTTGGTGATGATGAACTCCTTTAACTTGACCTTATCTGAGAAGCACTTTATCTGTCCTTCCATTCTAAATGAAAGCTTTGCTGGATAGAGCAATCTTGGATGTAGATCCTTGCCTTTCTTGGAATATTTCTTTCCAGCCCCTTCTTGCCTGTATGGTCTCTTTTGAGAAATCAGCTGAAAGTCTGATGGGAACTCCTTTGTAGGTAACTGTCTCCTTATCTCTTGCTGCTTCTAGGATTCTCTCCTTCGTTTTAATATTGGGTAATGTAATGTGCCTTGGTATGTTCCTCCTTGGTCCAACTTCTTTGGGACTCTGAGCTTCCTGGACTTCCTGGAAGTCTATTTCCTTTGTCAGATTGGGGAAGTTCTCCTTTATTATTTGTTCAAATAACTTTTCCGCTTGCCCTTCTTCTCCTTTTGGTACCTCTATAATTCATATGTTGGAACAGTTAAGGATGTTCTGGAGGTTCCTAAGCCTCTCCTCATTTTTTTGAATTCTTGTTTCTGCATTATTTTCTGGTTGGATGTTTCTTTCTTCCTTCTGGTCCACTCCATTGATTTGAGTCCGTTTCCTTCCCATCACTATTGGTTCCCTGTACATTTTCCTTTATTTCACTTAGCATAGCCTTCATTTGTTCATCTAATTTGTGACCAAATTCAACCAATTCTGTGAGCATCCTGAGCACCAGTGCTTTGAACTGTGCATCTGATAGGTTGGCTATTCCTTCATCACTTAGTTGTATTATTTCTGGAGCTTTGATTGTTCTTTCATTTGGGCCAGTTTTGTTTTTTTTTTTTTTTGTCTGTTTGTGCCTGTTATGTATGAGGGGTATAGCCTTAGGTGTTCACCTAAGTGATACAACCCAGTTACTGGGTTGTGATGCTATATGTGGGGGAGGGGCCCGAGAGGGAACAATGGTGCTTGGTCCATTCTGTGCCAGATTTCAGTCACTTCTGCTGCTTCCCCCAATCAAATTGGGCCCATCTGGTGCTGATTCCAGGTGGGTGGGCCTGTGTACATTCTAGGACCCTGTAGGTCTCTCCAAGGAACTCTCCTGTGAGTCTGGGAGTCTCTTCCAGCACCTCAACCCCCACAGGTGTTTTTAGTTGGTGTTTTGAGGCTTTATTTCCCCGAGCTGGAGTTCTGGGTTGTGCTGTCTGCCTCATTCACCAGTTTCGCCTAGTTTATCTGTGCATGAATATGGGACTGTCAGGTTCTGCCAGCCACCTTGTGCACCATGCCCCTTCACAATCTGCTGCCTCACTGGGTCTGCTGGCTGCCATCTTGTGGAGCCCAGGGTCTGCCAGCCACCACCTCACCATGAGTCCTCTCCACCTAGCTGCCCGACTCCACCCATCCTACTGGTCTGGATGAATGTTTCTTCTTTAACTCCTTGGTTGTCAGACTACCATACAGTTCAATTTTCTGTCAGTACTGGTTGTTTTTTTGTTTCCAAATTTTTGTTGTCCTTATTGTGGTTGTGGGAGGAGGCACAATGTATCTGCCTATGCCTCCATCTTGGCCAGAAGTCTCCTCTACTTTCTATAAATCAATGGAAAATAAAATTGGGGGAAATGGATGAATAAATATAGCTTTTCTCTTAACATACAGCCCTACCACAGTTAATAGTATTTCTTTCCTACTTAGAAGGAAGGCTCAAGAGTCCTTTTAACTGTGAACACATTCCTAAATGTGTTCACAGTTAAACTGATTGACTAAACTGATGGCAGAAAAGTAAAAGTACAATTCTTGATGAGTCTCCTACTGTCCAATTAGTAAAGTTTAGAGAAGCAATTTCTTTCTAAAATTAAACTCATAAGATGTCAAATGATGTAAATGACAATAATGGTGATAAAGGTGATGAGAGTGATGGCAGATATGTATTGAGTGCTTGTTGTATATTAGGCACTGATCAAAGTATTTTACATATATTAACTAACCTGATTCCCTCATATAATCTCATTTAATCCCATTACAACCTAATGGGAAGAAACTATATTTAATTGCATTTTACAAATGAGGAAGTTGGTTTAAAACATTTAAAATCAAACAGCAAGAAGGATGATTCTTGCTAGTAAGAAAGCAGACAAGGCAATTCCAAAAGTACTTTGATTTGAACTTTAAAAGCAAATGAATTAATTCATGTTTCATCAACAAGAATAGCCATAATATGAAAACCTGAACACTCACTAATTTTTGTGATAACAATATTGACTTTAAACACCAACCACCAAACACCAAATACCATATAAGGTATTTGCAGTCGTATAATTCTGTTCTTAGGAGCCAACAGCTAGGAAAGCGCCTATGAGACTACAAACATCCAGTTTTATTTCTATTGCATCAGATCCTTCCAATCAATTTCAAATCCAGGGACCCTTTCATCATAGAACAGAGCAGAATCCAATTTAATCATTCTTTTTCTTTCACAAAAGAACAAGCGACAGTGCTGTGGGCCAGTTTATACAACTGGTACCATGGCCTTCAAATTCCTCATTGCATTCTGCTTATCAAGAAAGTTAATTATTATCAAATCCCTACCTCTGAAAAATGAGGCCAAAAGCCACCTTGTTCCAAAGCCTTGCCAGGTCAAATAATGTAGTAGAAAAATGGCAGTTTTATTCTGATAACTTTGGGAAACTAGATTAATTTTAGAAAAAAGTCACTACTTGGAGCTGGGAGTAGCACAGAGAGAGATGGAAGAGAGTAAGTTATTTAAGAACCACAAGAAAAGATAGCTCAGATGGTCAACAATTTCTAAGGCCAAATGACAGAGCTTAGGTAATACATGTTAAAGCATTGCTTGATGAAGAACTAATCTAGTAAGACTCTCTTACTGTGCCTGGCTTCATAAAAGCTGTCTAGGCAGTGTCTGAAGGAGAAATGCTCATTGAAATAATCTGAATACTTTGGAATTGGTGTCTTGCAGTATTGCTCCCATGCTCAAAACCAGTGTGGGCATACTTCACATGTCTACATGTGAAGAGATATGAAGAGGGAAACAAAAAAGAGAGAGAAGAAATGATAAAATAAAAATAAATTAAAAAAACAGTAGTCAGAGTATTTTTAGTTTAGAAAGTCATTTGAAGTGTTCAAACTCTTATTCTCTTTGGATTTTGAAAGAATAATTTTTGAAAAAAGCCAAATGAATAAGAAAGTGTTTTTAAAGATGAAAGTAAAAGTAATCATGGCAGCTTTTAACATTCTCATGGATGGCTCTTTTGTCTTTAAATGTGTGGACTGAGAGGGGTTTAATAGATTGTAAGGCAATTCTAACTTATGAACTCTGTTCAGGAAAAACTAATAACCTATGCAGAAATGTTTTTCACTATGGTTGAACCAAAAAAGAAGTAACTTTGTAGGCAAGTTGATAATGTATGTGAAGGTTTGACTATGAAGCACTGATTCCATAAGTCACACTAAAATAAACAACAACAAAAAAAAGCACCGACTTTATTTCATGAACAAAAGAGTATCATAATTTATAGTAATAGCACACAAAATGGCATCACATATAACTTACAATTCCAAAAACGTGATTGTTACATGGTTGTTATTTTTGCCAAAAAAAAAAAAGCCATTGCAACAGGTCAATTACCTGAATGACATGGAAAGTGTATGTATCACATACTACACCTCTTGAGCAAAAGGAAATGCCTCTTTCAAATCGGCAACGTTATGTTATCTCCTTTTGCAACAGTGATTACATTTGGGTTTTACATTATGGGTGCAATGAAGCTGGAATTTAATGCCTGAATAATAGATCAAAGCAAATCAGAAAGTAATTAGTTGACAGAGCAAAGGGTTGCTTATCTGAATGGCTTGGTTTATGCAACATAAAGGAACAGGAAACTCTTGATTTGGCTTTTGAAATAAAGAACTATATCCAAGTGCAGTTTGTCAGTAGGGAGGAAATCAACTACATGTATTCTTTTCTTTTGGAAATTAGTTCTCTTTTGCCCTTCCTATTAGCTTTCTAATCTGAGTATCTATTTCCCTTCATTGCATATGTTGCTCTGGAGGCTGCATATTCATTTTCTGGATATTAGACACCCTATTTACCACAGCCTGTAGTTGCAGACATTTGCTGTGTAGGATTTTACCCCTCCCCTTTCAATTCAGAATTTTATAGTAAAAACTACCGATAAAGAAAGAGAATGACAGACCCTGTTGAGCAGCTAGTGATCACTACACATTTAGATTTTATATTATTATTATTTAGCATATTAAGTACCCTTTCTATTATCATCATGGGGTAACAGAGCATTCAGCTTTGGAGGACAGAATTTAATTTGAGGTTGAAAATGGTTAACAACAGGCTGAAAGCCTGACAATATAAAACGCATTTAGAAATTCAACCGGAGGGTTTTTTATTTTAATGAAAAAGAATAATGAAAAGCCCTCTGCAGGGAGAACAAATTTAGAAAGGTTACTTAAATATATATGTGCGCTTTAATGTTGCAAAGGAGGGTTTTTTGTTTGTTTGTTTGTTTGTCTTATTTTTACAGTGGACTTTAATCTAATTTGTGAGTTTGGATTTGAGCCACAGGATGGCCACAAGATAATCTTTAAAAAGCAAGACACCTTTGACAAGTAGGAACTTAGAATAGATTCTAGGATATTTGAGTTAGTTGAGGATTTAGAGATGATCTAATGCTGAACTCTTCATCCATTGGACATGACACTAAAGTCCCAAAACATGAAGTATGTTCCCCAAGTCATGTGACTGATGCGTGGTAGAGCCGTACTGAGAAGGACCACACGACAAGCAGTTACGCAGGCCATGTCCGTTAGCCACTTTATTTTCTCTCTCTGTAATCCTCGTAATAGACTGTGATCAAACGTTATCACTGCCAGTTTACAAGCAAACGGAAACTCAGGGGAATTCTATAATTTACCAAAGGTCACCCAGCTAGAGAAAAGGGAAGCACAGATTTAACCTGTGTGATCCAAGGATATGCCTCAACAGTTCACGCCAGCAAAAGGCACAGCTCTCTGCTGCCTTCCACAAGGCCTTCAGCCTCCAGTGCACTGGTTTTCAGCAGAGCTAGCCAGGCTCTGTCTACCAGACCGGTGCTATCACCTGTTCTGTTTTGAGTCGCTGCTACTCTAATCCTGACCTCTCTGACAGTGTCATGAACCCACTCTAATGTCCAATTCAGCCCAAACTCCACCAGATAGTAGATTCTATTGCCTTTGGCCCCTGCCTATAATGACCACCACACTTTCCTCCTGCATGTACAGCTCCTGAGACCCCAGCTCATGCCCATGTCCCTGGTTCAGATCAACTGAGAGGCAGGTTGATTCCCCAAATTCAAAGTGCAATGGAAAGTGAAGTGGAGGCCTAATCCACAATCAGGGGCTGGTCATAGCTCCAGTAATGTAATAACTAGGACAAAAAGTCCAAGGCTCATTCTTCAGCCAGAGTTACTAAGGTAAACAGAGAAAGACAATGATCTGAGGAAGGGAGTTGTAGAGAGGGGAGGGATTTGGGAAAAGCACTGTGGATAGCCCTGTGACTCAGCTATCAACTGTGCCACCAGACCCTAGGCTCAGTAATAGAAAATGATCCTAAAACATTTCAGGGTGGGGCAGAAACTCCTGGCTGAGGAGAGCAGCTTCAGGCCTCAGTCAGAGCTACTGGCAGCAAGGCCCATCTGTGGCCCCAGTAGTGAGGAGATGGGAAAGATAGAAGAAACAGGGACATACCTGAGGCAGGGTCTGAGACATTGCCCCATTTCCCCCTTCTCCCTTCCCTGAAAGACAGGATCTGGGCACCACCTTCCTTATCCGTCACAGTTGTCTCTGTAATTGAGTTAGTTTTTGGTCTGGGTAAGATTAATCTCTTTTGTTTCCAGGTACCCTTTTCACTCCTTGATGACACTGAACAAGGCATGCAGAGTTGCCATGGTCCCTGGACCCTTTTCTTGGTCAACTTGGCATCCCTGTGCCAGATATGGCCATCCACCCCTCTTTCCTTTTTAGTAATGAGAAGCACTCTGAAAAAGTGGCCATGAATGGTTAGTGCACTCAGTTACATAAAGACTTGTAGTTCCCTGTGGTTCTGTGGACAAAGTTCTCCCGAGTCCCTTACATTCAACTTTTATACTGTATTGTTGGATTTAGTATTATCTTTCCATTACTTAAAAAGGTACCAGGGCAGCAGGTAGCATATCAGGTGTAGACTACCTGGCTCAGTTTGGATTCAGTCTGTTGTAGTCCCTGATGGATCCTGCACTGTGCCATCCCAGTCCCCCAGGAGAGCCCCTGTGGTTCCCTCACCTGTCTGCAGATGAGACATGTTGCTGATGGTCAGCAGTGATGGCCAACATTGCTACTTTTTACTCAAATGAGTGCTGTCTTTGTGGGGAGAATTATAGCTTTTGAATTTCCCTACTTTGTATCCTAAGCCCACCTTTTGCTATCAGTATTATCTTTTTTTTTTATAGTTTTTTGGGGGATGGGGTGGTGGGTGGTGGTGGGGTGGTGACATCAGTATTATCTTGAAAGACCTGTTTAACCTCTTTCAGCTTAATTTTGTTATCTCTTAAACTGTATATACATCAAAAGTTTGCTGTGGAGGATAAATGAGATTTTTTTTTTTTACAACTGTAGTTTCAGCTGTAAGGTTCCCTAGTGCAGGGATCTCCAGCCTCCTGCCGCAGACCTGTACCAGTCTGAACCTGCTTGGAACCAGGCCACACAGCATGAGGTAAGGTTGAATGTAATGTGCTTGAATCATCCCCAAACCATCCCTAGTCTTCCAGTTCATGGAAAAATTGTCTTCCAAGAAACTTACCCCTGGTGCCAAAAGATTGGGGATCTCTGCCCTACTGTGTTAGTCAGGGTTCCTAGGAGAAACAGAACCAATAGGATGTATTTATAATCCTGTTTATTATTGTATTAAAAGAAATACACGATTTCTAACGCGATTTCTAATACACGATTGGCTAACACGATTATGGAGGCAAGCAAGCCCCAAGACCTGTAGAGTGGGTCAGCAAGCTGAACACTCAGGAGAGCTGATGGTTTAGTTCCAGTCTGAGTCCAAAAACCTGGGAACCAGACCTAGCAATTTTGTAATTCTAGTCCAAAGGCAGGCAGGCAGGCTGGCTAAAGACCCAGGAAGAGACAATGTTTCAATCCAAGGTTGAAGGCAGGAAGAAAACCAATGCCCCAGTTCAAAGGCAATTAGGCAAGAAAGGATTTTCTCTTACTCCCACCAAGGAGGGTCAGCATTTTTATTCTATTCAAACTTTCACCTGATTGGTTGGGACCCACATCATTGAGGTTAGTCTGCTTGACTCAGTCTACCCACTAAAATGTTAATCTCATCCAAAAACACCATCAAATAAACACCCAAAATTATTTTTGACCAAATATTTGAGCATCCTGTGGCTCAGTAAACCTGACACATAAAATTAACACTCACACCTAATAAACTTAAATATGCTAATTAAGCATAATTAAGCTAAATTGAGGCAATTTAGGCCATCAGGAACACAGAAATAAATGACATATGTATTTCTAGACTTTATGATAAATTTCTGTTAGGTAACTTGCATTGTATGTTTTGTAATTCAAATCTACAACCAATGTTTTTGAAAACTGCCATCAATATGGCACATATAATAAAATATGAGAGCTTCTAAAGGAAATTTAAGAAGCTATATCCTAACAAAACTAATTTTTGTTATTGGGTAAATTGATGAGAATATAATTAAAGTCACACCAGTATGCCTATGGTACAAAATTTAAAGACTCAGAAACACACCTTTCAAAAAAAAAGGGTGTGTCTCTAATCTATTGACTTCCTCCTATTTGAACAACTATAAAAAGACAACTGTACTTGAACAACAATAAAAAGATTCCTCCTATTTTAAATAGGATCTAATTTTGGCACATTAAGAGACCAAGGAAGTATAATTTTCTCAGACTTTTCAAAGAGCTTTTTGATAAGTTTCCTTGTGACAGAGTACTGGGGAAAGAAATCACTGAGGAGCAAACAGCAGAATTCTGCCAAAGGTTGCTTGTGAAAAGCTCTAGAAGCAGCCTCAGTGAACAGCTGTGGCTGAGAGGAAAGTTAATAATTTGACACCCACGGGTCTGGCCTTGGTTCTGGCACTGTTCAATACAGCACCTTAAATGAGGAGGAGGGGGAACTGGGAGATGATTTACTCAAGATATGGTCTGACTGCCAAATCTGCCAATGACTCTGCTTTAGGTAAGTGGAGGAAATCAGTGAAGAACAGTGAAAGTTATCCCTTGGATTCAGTTTTTTTTGGATTTTAGCAAAAATAAAAGCACTTGAAATTCAAGTTATACTCATAGTCATACCAGCATAAGTTAAGTCCAATTTCTCTGCATCTCTTTTGAGAAGTCAACTGGTTAAAGGGAGAGCTAATGTCTACACAGATAGATAAGAGACAAGAAGAGAATACAGTTGCAACATACACCAGTTGTTCAAATAAGAAATGTAATGGGTTATATACGAATTTCTATAAAATCATGGTACCTAAGACAACTGTTTATTGATTCTAAAAGGATTTGATAATCTTTGTTTTCAGCTTGAAGAAAGACTCAGTTTGAAGATGGATTCAGAGAGAAGAAAATAATTTCATACTGAGAAACAAAATCATTGGTGTGAAATCATACTGTATTCAAGTCACTGGCAGTGATTGTTGGATGTTCTCATTAGCCTGCATCGGTCCAGGCCTGACCAGCCTGTTGCACAATGAGTTCACATTAGCAATGATATACCCATTTTTGTGGCTAATAACTGTTACTTGTATAACTGCCTTAAAAACCTCAGGGTTTCCTGGGGTGCTAGATATAAAACTAGCATCACTTATTTCATTTGTTGTTGTTTGTTTGTTTTGTTTGCTTAATTAGCTCCCCTGTGATATCTTCTCTCAAAGAGCCAGGAGGAAAGCACACTTCACCACTAGGATCAGTGCCTGGATGCTGTATGAGAAACCTGAATCCCCAAAGTCCCTTTAGCACTTCTGAAAGTGCTTAAGCCTAATGCATTTCTGCAACGCCATGAGTCTTTATGGAAGATTGCTATTTTCCCAAATTGGCCACTGCATGACTTTTGGTCCCACATGTTCTTGCAGGGTTTGCCACTCCGGCATTGAGAAGTACATTCTCCTTTCCCTCCCTTTGAACCTGGGCAGATTATGGCTACTGCAAACAGTAGAGTAAGGCAGAGAGTTATGCTATATGACTTCAAGACTAGAACACTGAAAGGATACAGCTGTCACATGGCTCTCCCATTTAGGACCCTGGTACTGGGAGCCCAGTCACCATCTTGTGAGAATCCCAAGGTGGGCTTCTCATGTGCTTCCAGGAGAAGCCATATGCTTCCAGGAGCAGCCTTAGCTAAGCTTATGGCCTACACCAGCATAAACTGTTAGATGTGGGAAAAGAGAGACCTCCAGATCATTCCATCCCCCAGCTTTGGAGATGCCCCAGCTGACACCTAGATGAGTAGCAATGAATTATTCCTACCAAACCCTTCCCAAAATGCACAAATGTGAGCAAAGGAAATGCTGCCATTGGTTTAAGCCACTATTTTGGGGTGGTTTGCTTTGCAGCACTAGATAGCTAAAACAACCCTCCTTTGTCCCACATACTTCAACACAGGACTGAGGAGAGTATCAGTGTCCCCAATTCTATGTGGACGTTTGAACATAAATTCCAAGCATATGCCTGCCAAAATACTAAACATTCTTTCATGATAACAAGCCTCTCAGCTTTTGCTCTAGACCTTTCTTAATAAGAAGCAGCTGATAGTCCCTGGCCAGGCACCATGCTGACATCATCTCACTGTTTCTCCCTGAGGAACATCCCTAAATTTCCTTCTAGCAGATTCCTCTCTTGCATGCATTTTGGCTTATGTAATTAGATGCTAAAGATTGAGGGCAGAGGTGAAGAACTGGTCCATAATTTCAGATAGAAAATCAGGTTGACTCCAAACCCTACTTTAAGCCCAAACCTATTCCCACTTTTTTTTTTATAAACCACCTGTGAAAGAGAAACTTCTGAGAAGCTCTGATTTCATTCTCTGTCTTGGTCAATGTTATTTTATATGGGGTAAAGTGACCAGGAAATACAAATAAGAATAAAAGAGATCTTAAAGAGAGAAACTTTCTTGTTAGGAATGTACTTTGTGAGAGTTGTGAAAGTACAGTGTAAGAGGAAACCAGGAATTTTAGTAGCCCGTAGAAGGACTCCCATCTAACAAGCTAACAGTGAGGTGATGTTGAAGAGATCTAGAAAAAAACTCTTTATGCTTTATAAAACTAAGAAAAAGCAGCAGCAAGAGGATCCTACCCTGGACAGGTAGAGAAGAGCTGAAAGAGTATTTGAACAAGAAAAAGAAGTGAACAAATCTCTTACAAAGAAATGAATGGGATTAAAATCAAGTGAAAAACTGTATGTAACCCTCACTCCACCCTTCATAGCAGATGGCTTGCCAATACAGAAAGCACCTTTCAAGGAGGTTACCTGTGATATTCAAAATTTGAAGAGTATGATAATTTTATATTTTCCTTTTTGTTAACTTAATGCTCTAAGCAATACAAATTGGATAGATAAAGATCTATATTCAAGATAAATACAAATTTGAAAAACACACATAAAGATACTGGTATCTATAATACCTCATAAGTCCATTTTAATACTCATTTGGGACTATTTTTGTCTTTATCAGTTCTAAAAAATTATGGGTTTTCTCACTTTACTCTCTAGTTATAGTTTCCAGCTATTTAGAACTCCATGGAGCCCACTGTACTAATTACTAAAAGTGTCTCACTTCATCCTAACAACTCGAGGTAAATATTATTATTTATTATCTTTAGACCATAAGAATTAAAATAACCTGCTCAACATCCCATAGCAGATAGAACTAGTCATCTAAGGCAGGTGTTTGACCTCAAAACCTAGGTTGGACTCCAGAAATAAAACCCTCCAGCACACACGTGAACTGCAGCATCAAACTTCTTTGCATAACAATGTCCTCCGCACCTTAGCTGAGGGTTGAGAAGACACTACAGCTGAATCCAATGATCATTTTCCCCAGTCTTTCACTGCCTCCATCCCATAAAAAAAAAAGCCAGTTCTCTTCTCTGTCCCCTGTCACAACCACCCAGCATTCCACTTCAGTGGTCTTGATTTTCCTGTATGCCTCAGGAGTGGGACCCAGGGCATAGCATTTAGGGGGTATCAGGAAAAAGAATTTAGTTAAAAAAAAACATGCCTCCCATGCCAACTCTCACCACAACCACATGCCTCAAAACTCTGCCAACTACAACCTTCTCTTTCACTGTTTTTATTTTTTAAGAAAATATTCAAAATATGTTTAAGCCAATACAATGACACTGTATTTTACTTTCCTCTTATTAAAGGTCAGGGAATTGGCTTTTAAAGAAGAAAGTAATGGAGGTGAATTCCAAATATAGGCATACCTAACTGGTTTGGGCAGAAAGTACATTCCAGTCTATCAGGTACTCAGCTCCTGGCCTTACGTAATCAGCAGTGCCAGACACTTGAAAGCAACTGAAATGTGTCTTGTTGTACTCTGTCAGAATGACCATTGAACCTTAACCATGTCTATTAGCCAGAACTATTTCATCTTTAATATGCCAGATATTTTGACGGTTGAAAATTATATTATTTAATTTGCTCTTAGGCAACATTTCTAGGGTGGCTGATTTAATTATTAGAAACTCACAAATAAAATAATACTATCAAATAACCTTTATAGACTTTCCAGGGGATGTGAGTGAGGTTGATTGTTTGCTGGGAGTGATAATAATCTTTCCCATGAACGCCTGCAATGCAACCTTGCAGCCCTTCCCATCAAGAGGAGACATCCATATGCTCTACCTTTGTATCTACTGAACTTGTGGCTTCATTGACCAACAGAATGTGGTAAAAATAATGCTGTGCCAATTCTAAACCTATGCCACAAAAGGTCTGACAGCTTCCACTTTAACTCTTGAGTCCAGATCCTGCCACCATGAAAAATAACTCAGGCTGGACCACAGAATAATGAGATCCTCTGGAGAGAAACATCCCAGCTGTCAGGCATCTCAGACAGAGTAGATGAGGACACTGGAGGCCCTCCAGCTCCAGACTCGCTGACTCCTCTGAGCAATGCCAGACAAGAGCAGCATAAGCATTCCATAGCCAGAACACAGAATTGTGAGACATAATAGAACATTTTCTAAGCGACTAAGTTTGGGGATGATTTTTTATTCATCAATGGATAATCAATACAATAGATTAAATTAACTCAAAAAAATAAGTTTTCTTCTCAAAGTTTAATCATGCCAAGAATAGTTAGTCCCCCAAATTAATATACACTTTTATGGTGACAGGTCAATAAACATTTCTTGTTCAGTGTCAGATATAAACCAGATATTAGACCTTATTCTTATCAATGCTAATGAAGAAGTAACATGAACACCTTAGTTCCATATTGATTACCTTGCCTAAAAGAATCAGTCTATTGTACACTACATTTTGGCTTTAATAAAATTTTTTTTCTCTGAAAGCAGAATGTCAGATTTTCCCACATCCCTCTAATGGATGAAAGAGGCCTGTTATCCTTCTAAATCCCATCCTAAGCCTAAAGGCTTTGACTCAGACTCTGTGGGGTTTAAAATTCAAAACCTTTAAAATAAAGCCATGTTTCATAAGAAAGACAATACTCCAAATACGACAGATTAAAAAAAGAAAACTTGTACTGAATCTTATTTGTAATCCATTCACACTTGAGCTGGCTGTGTCACTTAGGTAAGAACTAAACTCAGTTTGGAGGGGTCACTGGTTCAGTGGTTTTTAAAAGCTATTTTAAATTCACAGATATTTTCTTTTCTTCTCTTATGACATTTTTCTCAATATCGAAAAAGTTAAAAAAACTTTCCCAACATAATAACAACTAGTAAAATAGTAGATTATTCAAATATTCAGCATTTTCAGTGGGAGTATAATTTTATTTTTCTTTCATATAATCTTTTGGAGTGGTGTTATGGTGAATGTTTAATAAGTAGTACTCAGGATATACACATATCCAAAATTTTTCTCTAAGTTGTAATGATATAAAAAATGTATAGCATACAATTTGGGAGTCTTCCCTCTTCTTGAATTTTATGGAATAGTTTGAGAAGAATAGGAGTTAGTTTTTCTTTGAATGTTTGGTAAAATTCACCCATGAAGCCACCCAGTCCAGGACTTTTGTGTGCTGGGAGTTTTTTTATTACTGCTTTGATTTTGCTAGTTGCTATTGGTCTATCCAGCCTCTCTGATTCTTCTTGATTCAGTTTTGGAATATTATGTTCCTAGAAAGTTATCTATTTTGCCTGGGTTGTGCAATTTCTTGGCTTATAGTTGTTCATAGTAATTTCTTACAATCCTTTATATTTCTGTGGTATCAGTTGTTACTTCTGTTTCATTTCTGATTTTGGGTCCTCACTCTTATTTTCTTGATGGGTCTGGTTAAAGGTTTGTTGATTTTGTTTATCTTTTCAAAGAACCAGCTTTTGGATTCACTGATCCTTTGAATTGTTCTTTTATTTTCTATGTAACTTATTTCTGGTCTTATCTTGATTATTTCCTTCCTTCTACTTATTCTGTTCTTTGTTTGTTTTTGTTACTCTAGTTCTTGTAGCTATAGGGTTAGGTTGTAGGCCAGTATTGACATTGACTTTCCTCTCAGGATGGCCATTGCTGTGTCCCATAGGTTTTGAGCTGTTATGTATTCATTTTCATTTGTTTCCAGGTACTCTTTGATCTCCTCCTTGATTTCATTGCTAACCCATTCATTGTTTAATAACATGTTATTCAGTCTTCATGAATTTGACCATTTTTGAGATTTTTTCCTTGAGGTTGGTTTCTAGTTTCAAGTCATTGTGATCTGAGAAAATGCTTGACATGATTTCAATTTTCTTGAATTTGTTGAGGCTTGTTTTGTATCCTATCGTGTGGTCTATTTTTGAAAATATTTCATGTGTATTTGAAAAAAATGTGTATTTTGCTTCTTTGGGGTGAAATGCTCTGTAAATATCAATTAAGTCTGTTTGATCTAGGGTTTGTTCAATGCCACAATATCCTTGTTGACTTTTTATTTGGATGTTCTATCCATTGTTTTCAGTGGGGCATTAAAATCCTCTGTGATGACTGTATTGCTGTCAATCTCCTTAAAGTCCTCCAAGATTTTCCTTATATATTTAGGTGCTCCTTTGTTGGGTGCATATATGTTTACAAGAGTTATATTCTCTTTTTGGACAACTCCCTTAAGTATTATGTAGTTACCTTCTTTGTCTCTTGTTATGGCCTTTGTTTTGAAGTCTATTTCGTCTGATATAAGTATTGTTATCCCTGCCTTTTTTCTTTTCATGTCCATTTGCTTGGAACATTTTTTTTTCTGTCTCTTTAGTTTCAACCTGTGTAGATCTTTTGTTCTGAGGTGGGTCTCTTGTTGGCAGCAGATATGTGGGTTGTATTTTCTTATTCATTCAGCTATCCTATGTCTTTTGATTGGAGCTTTTAATCCATTTACATTTAAGGTTATTATTGACAGGTATTTATTCATTGCCATTTTGTCCCATTGTACCTGTGTTCCTCTCTCTCTCCCTCTCTTCATCTTCTTAAAGCAGTCTCTTTAGCATCCCTTTCAAGGCTGGTTTGGTGGAGAATTACTGTTTCAGCTTTTCTTTTTTTTTGTCTGTGAACCTCCTTATTTCACCTTCCATTTTAAATGAGAGCCTTGCTAGGTAGAGTAATCTTGGTTGCAAGTCTTTGCATTTCATTACTTGTACTATTTTGTGCCATTCCCTTCTGGCTTGTAGTGTGTCTGTTGAGAAATCAGCTGATAGCCTTATCATAGCTCCCTTGTATATTACTAGCTGTTTCTCTCTTGTTGTGTTTAATATTCTTTGACTTTGAATTTACAAAAATTAATAATGTATGAAATACTATTTTTGTAAATTCTATATATTCAGTTGATTCTCACAGATGCTTTCATTAATTTTTGCCAAAGACTGGCTTTTATCCATAGCTAGTCTATGGTACAATTCAACCATGATTTAACAAAAGGAATTGCATGCTAGTCCTATAATTACTTTCCCTATAATTTTGTTGTCATTAAATATGATATGTAATGTGCAATTATCTTACTTTGTACCAATTCTAACCTCTTTCAACTTCATGACTAGACATGGCACACTCTTAGGTTTAATCTTTATTATTATCATTTTCTTCCTCAATTTCTTAAGTCTGAAAAATCAACAAAAAATAAATTAAACTTTATCATAGTGTTTGCTGATTTCCAAGTTGTAAGTACTTTCACCATGGCTGGCTTCCAGTCACAACTATGATATCATTGAATTCAGAACTGGAAATATGTATATAGTAGCAGCACACCATTCAATAGCATTTCTACCTTTAAAGATGTTAATAACCTCAAGAAGTCATTAAAATAACTTGAAAATGATAAAGTTTCAGTATTTATTACCTTTGTTTTTAATATAATGTATATAATGTTAACTGTATAAATGTTGACTATTTTTTTTATTTTTTTAAAGATTTCATTTATTTTAGAAAGAGAAGAATTGAAAGAGAAAAAGAAGGAGGTAAACATTAATTGGCTGTCTTCCACATACTCACAACTGGGAACCTGGCTGGCAACCCAGGCATGTGCCCTGACCAGGAATTGAACTGGTGACACTTTGGTTTTCAGGATGATGCCCAACCTACTGTGCCACCACAGTTAGAACTCTATAATTTAATTTTAAATAATGACTATGATTAACAGCCAATTTATAAAATCCTGTGAACATGTATGAGCTGAGTCCAGCATACACTGTTTAAGTACAGTTGAGTGGAGGTTGTTATTTTAGTTTCAAAAGAAATAATTTCTCATTAAGGCTACTTCTGTAGTGCACTTAGACCTAAGTTGAAAGAAGCAGGACAAGAAAATTAAATTTAGAGAAAGAATCTATACAGTCTTGTCTATCATTATGAAATTCATTTTTACATTAACCTCTTATATTCATATTTTCTTGTTAGGTTCTTTGTGGATATGAAAAGTAAATGGGGTTTGACATATATAAAAATCTGTCTTATCATAAGTTTAGTGTCTATGTGGCTATAATAGCTATAGTCCCTGAAATACAGTTTTATTTTTTATTATCCAAAGTAAAAAATTCTAAATAAGGAGATAAAAATAAGCAACTTGAATTTAAGAACAGTAACATTTAAAGGAGACTCAGACGACATGTTTAAAGTAATTTGTTTCAATATTAAGGCATCTTCATGTCAATCTAATCAAAGCATATATTCAGGCAGTGGTCATTCTTCAGGCAGGCATCCTCCAGGCTGACACACCCATGATCCCAGAAACCCCTTGAACTTTCCCTCTACCTGCTCAGATTAAAAACTTGTGCAATTCCAAACACTAGGCTCCAGGACCGAGGCTGTTGAGATGAATGCCTTCTATATTCTAATACTGTAGCTATGCTCAGGAGAACTTCCAAAGAACTCATTAACACATCAGGTTAATATCCCATTTGGCTGCTAAAGTATGCAGAAAATGCTCTCTCCTGTATTTATTCTGCAGACTCTCAGAACCTTCATTAAGATAGTACATATTCAGGACTGAAGTTTTACACTTGACTCTGGTTAAATTTCTGAGTGGCAAGCTAAGACATTATTTTAAGTAAATTCCTTTCTATAACTGGCTTTATTTGGTTTCAAGCACATGGCTTCTCTGAGACCTTTGAATGCAATATCCTTTCTGTACCTGAAAGTCATTTATGGCCTTTCCTTCAATTTTCTGTGTTTCAGTCTTCATCTGTTTTAACAACCTGCCTTCCTAGACTGTAATTTCTTTGAGAAAAGAGGCAGTTCTTTATTGTTTCTCCTGTCCTCTGGTGGTTCATAATCTATGTTCTGCATGATATTTACAGTACTGATGTCTTTGTGTTCTATTTTAGAGTTTTACAAAACTGAAAAAAAAAACCAGACTTACTTGATTCCTTTATGTCTACAGAAAACAAGTAAACCTCAAGAAAATAAATCAGACTTTTTCCCATGATTAACAGTTGTTGTTGTTGTTTTTCAGTTTGACAAGGTGAAGCACACTATCAGGTACCAGATATTTCCAGCGGTTAGTTAGCAAGTATCAAAAACAAAGTTATAAGGAAACATAAACTACCCTAAGTGATAAATTAATTTAAGTAAGTGAATTTTAAAAAAATCTTACATGGTAAATAATTGCAGTTTATGAGTTTAAGAAGTAGGTTAGAGACTTTTGATCTTTCTCTTCACCTTATATTTCCTTTTTTTAAAAAAAAAGTGCTTACTATACATGCTTGATTCTCATATGAAGTGCTGAGAACACAAAGATTAATAAAATATTGATTCTAACTTGAAGGAACCACAATCAAATGAAAAAAAAAAACAACTTCATCCTTCATTGGGGAAGAAACCACCAACATTTCTGTGTCAAGACTGGAGAAAAACAGCCAAAATGCACTGAACATTTACTTTGTGCTAGACACTGGCTAGGTGCTTTGTGCATATTCTCTCATTTGCTGCTCTGCTTACTGTGTGCCACACACAGTGTTCACTTATATGCCTGTGAGTCTTATCTTCCCAGAGGGCTTATAAACTCCCATCTTCAAATTATTTATGCTGCCATGGCAAATAAGTGAAGTCTAGGTAAAACAATTTCCAAATTAAATTTTATTCTCTAATATTTAAAGAATTGCTTCTCCATCAAGGATGATGGAATTGGTAATGAGTTCATAATACTCATTACGAACCACTTGTGTTTATGTTTGAAAATTTCCATAATAAAATTTTTTAAATAAAAATTTTAAAAGAGAAATGTGTAATATTAAAGAAAATTATCACTGTTATTTTTATTATTGTAATATTCTGTTATAACTTTTTACTATAAAATTAATAATATTATTTCAAAATTTATTTAGGGCATAATAATAATAAGATGAGACAGTAAAAATATCTATAATCCTAAAAAAATTGCTTCTTTTGCCCCCTTTATATTTTTCTTTATTTGTCTTTATCTACAGTTTCTTTATTAATTCTATGCTAAATTCTTCTTCTAAAGCCTCTAATATCCTATCTGCTTCATATATGCTCTTAATTTGTGTGTATTCATATACATTTTCATGTTTTGTCCATCCTCAATACAGTAAAAGTAGACACATTATTGATTATGTATAGTTATTCTTCCTCTAAATATTTTTATGTTTTCAGTTCAAACAATACAAAATGACTAAATATTTAAGTGGAGAGTGAATGCTTATGTGTTTGTATTACATCAGGAGTATTACATGATCAGCTTTTGCTACTAGAATAATGTTGCATACCAAACTCCCCTTACTCAATGACTTTACTTACTTTATCTATTACTCAATATTTACTTACTATTCTTCAGTTGGTCTGTAAATTAACTGTTCATTCCTGCTTGGGACTGAAATATGGATTACCAAAACTTCCTCACATATATATATTCTAGACCATTTAGACTAAAAGGATAATGGCTTTTCAGAGCAAGAGCATTTTTTTAATGACAAGTCAGAGGAATAAAGGTGAGCTCTAAGATCCCTTAGGCCTTAGGTTGAAACAAATGCTCTGCCACATCTGTCTGTAACAGTGGAAAATTGTAGCAGTGGGGAATTCTAACTCACTCCACCATTCTTTAACATTATTTCTGTAAGTGCTGACTCTGACTAGTATATAGCTTGCAGATAAACAGCATATTTGTATAAGAATCATAGGAACTAACTTCAAAAGGTACAGACTCTGACTTTCAGGCACCCCAGCTACAGATTTGCTGACTTCCATCCATGGATCCAGTATGACTTGAAACCAGGGTGAAGTCAGGATGCCTAAATCAAGATGATGCACACTCCACCATCACTTGTGTTATCAGAATAGACTGTGCTCAACTGCATGCAGAGAACTTTTCAATCTGCTTCCTGATCTCTTTGTTCCATTCCCCTCTCCCTTCCTATAAAAACCTCTGCCTCCACTGAGATGTGGAGATGGGCTTTGAGACACAACTCTCCCATTTTCCAGATTGCCGACAATTGCAAATAAGCCACTACTTACCTTTAAATCAGCAACTGTCTCTCCAGTGTTGGCTTTTCAAGCAGTAGCAGCCAGATTTGTGTTCAGTTACATGCCCTCATTCTATCCACCAAAACTACCTGCATAATAAAGCCTGGGTCAATGATTAGGACATATATGTCACAAAATCTTATGCACTACAAGACCACATGACAGAAAAGAATGAAGAATGGGGTACAGTCCAACTCACTTTTATTATATTTTACTCATTTATATTCCATATAGAGAAGTGTTTGTAACACTTTATAAACATGGATAAATGGAAGCTCTGAGAAATTAAGGAAAGAGACCAAAGCCACGTAGAAAATGGAGGCAAAAGTAAAAATTTGAATAAGGTGTAGTTTTGACTTTATAGACCACATTTAATTTCCTATAATCTCTTTTATAGCACTAATATTGCTAGTTTAAAAAGAAAAGTTGAAATTTCACAGGTAGTATGGCTCTTTTTCTTGAATAAATATACAAATTCAAATGAAGGTACTCAGTCACAGTCAATAGCATCAATCAGTCCCCTGTTCCTCACCCTACAAAAGAAATGTAATTGGCCTTTCCATTGTTGTATAAATGATCTATTGTGGCTGGACCCCAGGCAGCGTAAGGTGTTAAATGGCCATGTGTGGTGGCTTAAAATAAGGTCTTTCATTAACCTTGTAAAGTTAATTTAACTTTCTCTTTCTAGCTAAAGAGGGTGACTACAGTAACAATGGTAATAATTTGAATGCAGTTTTTTAGAAACAAAGATGAGAACCAATGGAAGGTGCATTTTGAAACTGGTTTGCTTTTCATTAATGCCCTACAAATTTGAGGATAAACCTAGTATGATCAGTAGTTTATGTTGGATGATCAATGAGAGTGAGAGGGTCACCTTGGGCTAAGGCATCCACCCAAAAGAACTTCTCTCCACATGTGGGGCTTGTGTCCATGACTTTGGCTCCTAAGCACTGTTTGCAAATTTGTCAGATTTTTAAAATGACTTTGGGATGCTTGTTAACATTATAAACTGTCAGGATACTTACCTTGGAGAACCTCATTCAGTAGAGTACCCTCTGGAAACCTGAATTTTTAACACATGCTCCTGATGATTCTCATGATCAAGTAAAGAAAAGGTTAATACATTAAAAAAGCTAAATGACTTAAGGGAGAAATTACAGGCTTACCTTGTTTTACTCTGTTCTGCTTTATTGCACTTCACAGATGTGTTTTGTTTTTATAAATTAAAGGCAAGATTCTCCATCAGCAAGAGATTATAACTCACTTTATTGAGGAGGTATGGAACTGACCCCATGATATCTCCAAGGTAATTCTGTATATCAATTCCCTACAATCTCTTCAGAGGATAGAAGCAGAGAAAATATGTTCTAACTTAATCCATGGGGCTAGCCTTACCCTAATACCAAAATCAGACAAAGACATTAAAAGAAAGAAAACTACCAATCAATATCTCTTAAAAGTATAGATTTAAAAATCCTCAATAAAATATTAGCAAATCAAATCCAATAATGTGTAACAACAATACTATATAACACTAAATGGGATTTATCTTAGATATACAAGGTTATTTCAACCTTTGAAAATCAGTTCATGTAATCCTTCACATTAATAGATGATAGAAGAAAAATTATATTATTATATCAATAGATTCAGACAAAGCATTTGGCAAAATTCAACACCTAATCGTGACAAGAACTTTTAGTAAACTACTAATGGAAAGCTTTTTGACTTGATATAAACTAACAAAAACCCTGCAGTTAACATCACACTCACTGGTGAGAAACCCAAAGCTTTCTCACTAAGACCAGGTACAAGGCAAGGATGTCCTCTCTCACTACTTCTTTTCAACATTGTGCTGGAAGTCCTTGCCAGTGGGATAGATAGACAAGAAAAATAAATAAAATGTATACAGATTAGAATAAAGAATAATGCTGTCTTTGTTCACAGATAACATGATTAAGTTTGTAGAAAACCCAAAAGACATTTCTCTCTCTCTCTCTTTCTCTCTCAGGATACAAAGTTATTATAAAAAGTCAGCTGCTTTCCTGTATATCAACAATGAACAAGTGGAATTTGAAATTAAAAACACAGTACCAATTATATTAGCACCCTAAAAATGAGATACTTAAGTATAAATATTAAAAAATGTATATGGTGTATATATGAGGAAAACTGTAAAATTCTGAAGAAAGAAATCGAAGAACTAAATAAATGAATAGATATTGGAAGTTCATGGATAGGAAGAGTCAATTTTGTCAAAATGTCAAATTGTTCCTAAATTGATCTATAGGTTCAGTGTAATCCCACTCAAAATCCCAGCAGGTTATTTTGTGGATACAGACAAACTAATTCAAAAGTATGTAAAGAGGCAAAAGACCCAGAATAGGCAGCACAATATTAAAATAGAAAAACAAAGGTGGAGAACTAACATTATTTGACTTCAAAGATTACTACAAAGCTACAGTAATCAAGACAGTGTGTCACTGTATAGAGAGTAGAACAAGTTTATCAGTGGAAAAGAATGAAAAACCCAGAAATAACTATATAAATACAGTCAACTGATCTTAATAAAGGAACAAAGATAATATAATGGAGCAAAAAATGATCTCTTCAACAAATGACAGTAAAACAATCGAACATTCACAGAAAATGAATGTAGATACAGACCTTAAACTCTTTTCAAAAATGAACCCAAAATGGACCATGAACCTAAATTTAAAATGCAAAACAATAACATTGTAGAAAATAACAGTAGGAAACCAAATGACCTTGGATATGATGATGGCTTTTTATATAAAATACCAAAGACACAATCCATAAAACAAGAATGTATAAATTGAAATTCATTAAAATTAAAAACTAGGGCACTGGGAGTATTACCAAGACCAAATTTTTAAAAGGCTATTAGTCAAAGTATACAAAGAACTCTTAAAACTCAACAACAACAACCAAAAAAAATGTAATTAAAAGTAAGCCACAAAAAGAGATAGAGATGACAAATAAGCATCTGAAAAGACACTCTACATCATAGATCACCAGGGTAATGCAAACTGAAGTAGCAATGAGATACTACGACACACTTACTAGAATGGCCAAAATCCAAAATGCTGACAACACCAAACATTGTTGAGAATGTGGAGCAACAGGAACTCCCATGCATTGTTGATAGAAATGCAAAATAATACAACCACATGGCAGACAGTTTAGTGGTTTCTTATACAATTAAACATACTTTTCATACATGATCTAGAAATTGTATTCCTTGGTATTTATCCAAAGGAGTTGAAAACTTATGTCTACATAAAACTTGCACATGAATATTTATAGCAGCTTTATTTATAATTACTAAAATATGAAAGCAACTAAGATGTCCTTCAGTAGGTGACTAGATAGACTAATAAACAAATATCCAAATAATGGATTATCATTTAGCACAAAAATGAAGTGACCTATCAAGTCTTAAAGAGACATGGAGGACCTGTGGGTGCATGTTACTAGGTTAAAAAGCCAATCTGAAAAGGCTACATACAGTATGATTCTAACTATAGGACATTCTGGAAAGGCAGAATCATGGAGACAGAAAAAAAAAAGGCTGTATCCAGGGCTGAGGATGGGAGGATTTTAAAGGTAATGAAAATACTTTGTGTGCTATTATAATAATGAATAGATGTCATCATGTCATTTAGGCAATGCCCAAAACCATAGAATCGACAACACCAAATGTGAAACCCAAGGTAAACAATGGACTTTGCATACTTATGATGTAACCTATGTAGGTTCATGCTTGGTAAAATGTACCATTCTGGTGACCGATGTTCGTAGTGGGGAAGGCTACGCATGTGTGGGGAATATGCAAAATTTATGCACCTTCTTCTAAATTTTATTATAAATCTAAAACAGTTCCTAAATTTAAACAAAAGAAAGAAAAACAAAAACCTGAGAACTGAGTAGTCATGACTTGTGTTAGATAGTTGTTTGGCAACAGCATTAGGAATTTAGAGGAAAGCTGATGCTTTAAAAATTTGTCTCAGGTTATTTTTAAGCACTCCCTTCAAGATTCTGGTGCAAATGCATTTTGAATTGTAATTCTATATGGAGGAATTCATAAAATTTGAAAAATTAAAAATTTTCCTAATACTCAGATGTTTAAAAACTTTCTTAAACATCATTTTCCTCCATTTTTCCTTTGTCTTAATTGCTTAATCTTTTGTACCTTGTCCCGTATTCTCCTACAGCATCCTTCTAACTCCTCTCCAAATGACATGGAATCAAGTAACCACATTTGGCTGGTCTCTGCCACATGTGCTACATCCCTTCAAATTAAAGCAGCTGCCTTTCTGTGAATATACTCTCACAATTGGGGCCATCAGCTTCATAACCTAGTTGTTAACTCAAAAACTAATGGAGAAACAGGAAAACCTGATGGGATGACAAATAGTTTTATATCAACAAAAAGGAATATTGGAAAATGCTATAATTATGTCAGGATTACACTGAGATTAAATCTAAATTAGGAGCGAGATTGGATTTACTTTGAAACCAAAACTCTTACGGCTATTTGTAGGCTATGCATGTAGTCCACTGAAGGCCAGTTTGAATGAGAATGCGTATCTTCCATTAGCAACAACTGTAGAAAGCGGTTGAATTTGGCTTTCATTGTTTTTTACAAAATTCTTATCCAAATGGTCTTTTCAAGTATGCACCCAGCTATACTGATCACAGTTTAGTATGTGTCATCCTGCGCATATTTGCTGAATGGCAATTACCCTAAATGACAGGAAGGTAAAATTTATTTTCTGTCTTGGCTACTGACTGCTGCCACTGTAGTTGAATCCTTCCACTATTTCTGCCTCCATTTTTTGGCCTGTAATGTGATAAGCTGACGTAAAACATATTTCCTATAAAACAGCTGTCTTCAAAAATTCTAAACATAATCATTGGTGATTGTTATCCATGCAGTTTGGAAGCAACTGGAAGAGTCAGTCTTCTCATTCTATTTTTAGCAGAAGTGACACAAATTAGCAAATGTTAGGGCCAAGGAGTAGTCTTAATAGTATGTCTTTCCTTTTTCTTTCTTTTTTTTATAATCCAAAAGATCTTTCTTAATTCTTATTATATCACAAATTTATAGGTAACAAGATACCATTTAAAACTTTACACAAACATGAAATAGATTGCTAAATCTTTGAAACCCCCAAAGTCCATAACCCCAATACCTGTATCATTGTGACTGGGGTTCTATAGGATGGCCACTAACAAGCAAATGTCTGCCACACTAGAAGTAAGTTTTGTTGATTTTTTGTAATACTGAGTAAAACCTTCTACCTTGCAGGTTTCATTCACTGGTTATTTATGTATTTGTTTATTTAATGCTCGACCTCATTACATAGGAAAATACAGGGTCCTGCATAAGTAACATCCCTTTTTTTATTACGTAAAAACTTCTGTTATAAAATCATAAGCATGTAATTCTGTAACAATATCAGACTCAAGCACACCATATGGCATTTTAGGGGAAATGTTCAAATTGCTGTCCATTTTGTGAGAGACATTCACATACCCTATCAACCACACTTAATGGTGTTACTTCTGCTGGACCCTGTTTACACAATTAAATGGGATAAAATAAAATTAAAAAAAAAAACAAGCAAAGATATGAGAAACAATTAGAGAAAACATAAGGTAAAATCAGGAAGTAAATTATTACATAAAAGACCTTCAATATTGCACATTTGGAAAATATGGGACATCAATTTGCCTCTGAGATTTCTAATAGCCATCTATTGGTCTGACTTTTGCTCCCTGAAGCTACAGATAATAAATAAAGTCCCTTTTCCAGGAGAAAGTCTCTCAGAGATGCAAGAAAGGTTCAGAGGTCCTTTAGGGCTAAATCAGAAAGAATAATCTTACCCACTGCCCAGAAAATATTATTAATCTACTTTACCTTTGTAAGAAAATTCTAGTTTGTTCTATTGTTTCTATGTGAAAAGACTCTAAGGCATTTGATTGCCTAACCTCATTCCATCTAACTATTTAAAAGTAGAACACATATTTTTCCTGGAATTGAGTCATTTGTGGGTAAATAGTAGAATTGACAATAGCAAAGTTCACTATTAAAATTTTGTATCCTGACCTAGTCAAAGTCAGGACCCATTTTTACGTTCCCTCCTAGTGATCCACAATAGCCTGCAGAGTGAGAACCATTATACTACTAGGGAGTTGAGTAGTTATTGTTTTTCTTTCCTGGTTTGACCAAATTACATTGAAACCATTCAGACATCCTATTTGAATATTAAGTGTGCTCAGACTTTTTCTCCCACTACTCTGTGTATGTTTCTTCCAGAGCTTGGTATTTGGTGAAGAAGACGGTTTCATACAAGAACTCTCGTCAGGAAGAGCGTAGGAGCATCTGAACTCCCATGCTCAAATGTCCAGCGAACTTCACTAAACATGTTTGAGCAAGAGAAACTATAATACCTTTTAACCAATGGTTAAGAGAATCAGATCCTGCCTCAGCATTTAAGCTATAAAAAGTTTTAGAATATATTCAAGCCCATCCACAACCCCACCCAACCATTACCACTCTAGACAGAAACAGCCATTTCCTTCTCCAATGATCCTACAACATATCAGTCTAAACCATGCACTACCTGGCAGCTTTAATGTGTTTAAAAGTCCTTCAAATTCAAGAGGCAATTATGAATCAGCCAGCTGTGATTTTCATTTAATTCATAGCACATTCTTGTCAGAGATCGTTTGATTATGAATTTGAGAAAGAATCAAGATGAACCAAAGACCTCAGAGATCTGAGGTAAATATGCTTACCAAGGTTGTGTTCAAACTAATTAGAGTTCAGAATTCCCAAGAGATGAAAATATTGGTATGGCTACATCATGAGTAGCAGCAAGCCCTCTAAGAAGTTTGTTATTATCATGATAGCTTTAGCATTAAAGATTTCATAATAATGTGTCCTGGAATTTACTTTTCCCCTCCAAACTGTCAGAAATGAGTTATAAAATGACTTTTATAAGCAGAATTGTGGTGGTCCTCAGCAAGTAAGGCAGTATTCAGTCCTCTTGGTGACAGATGTAGAACTCAAGTATTGATTTTGTATCCTATTTTTTGGCCCTGAGCCCTTGACCTTCTTCAGCATCCACTTACCAGACCAATAAGACATTAGAATTTTTATAATGCCATATAAGTAAAATGATTTGAGAGAAAACCACCATTCCTCTGACCAGGAGAACATCAGGCTTTTAATATTTATCTAAGATACTTTGAAAAATCCTACAAGTGCAAAGACTAAAAAAGAATAAAATAAAAGAATCAGAAATTCAGGAAAAGAAATATAAGGCATGGTCCAGATGATAAACTATAACTCAGTAGCATGAGTTTGAGTGGTTAGTAAAATATATACCAAAAATATTAATAAACTTGAACTTGAAACCAAGACACATATATTTTTGAGTCATAGGGGTTATAACATCAAAACTGTAGAAACAAATATGTAGTCTTTGTAAACTTCTTGAGTATATAGTGGACAATGCTTACTTCTCATGATATAAGCATATTTTTCCTTTTTAACTTTTAACATCAATCTATGAACAAATCACAGAAATCTTTAAACTTGACTATGCATGGATCATTATAAACTTCCAGGAAGAAGTGAAGAGAGTTGCAAAGGAATTATGTTCTCATCTTTCAGGTGGAGAACAAAGTATTTTATACCATTCATGGAATAAGAAACAAATATTTAAATAATGTGGTTAGAAGTGGAAGTGAGGGAATAAAGAATAGCAAAACACACACATTGGCAATAAGTTGGAGAGAGAGATGGGAAAAATGAGAATATTCACATCTCATATAACAGGAGGCAAATTTTAAAATTTGTAAGGTCATTATATTGAGCAGTAGTTAGTAATGTGGCTAATAGAATTATACAGGCAACCACCAGATGAACCAGAGAAATAATTAAAATTAGTAGTTGCTGCTAGGGTTTGGAGTTAGGACTAGAGAAGGACAGAGTAGAGGACTTTGTCCTTTCATTATAAAATTTTCTGTATTACTTGTGTTTCAATATCCACGTAACTTGATGTTTTCTGTGCTATTCTTGAGTATTTACTCCATGCATTCAACAGAAATCCAGATACACAACCAGCACTGAAGTAGAAACTAAAGTAGAACCTAAGAATCTCTTCTTTAGACCCATAGGAAATGCCTATAACATTTACATTAAATGCATGGTTGGGTTTTCCCATTCAAAAAGTTCATAGACATTCTGATTTTTAATAGACAGTTAATTTTAATCTGCAGTTTTAAGTGCCACCACATTTAGTGTAAAACTTTATCTACAGATCAATTTGTGCTTTCAATATCACCCCCTTCCCACAAACACACACAGCTGCTCTTTAACAAAATATGATTCCACTCTGCCAGAACCCTGACAAAGTTTTGTGTTTAAGAACATAAAGATAGAGATGATTTCACCATTTCTTTGTTTGTATAGCATTCAGATTCCTTATGGCTCTGACTTCTTTTGGTTTACTATTAATTTATCGTCATTTAAATGGGGGAGGTTAGAAAGAATGTAGTTATTCCTCTAAAATTAAGTTACATGTTTTAAGGTCACATGGTTGATGATAATTCAGAATACAGGCCTCAAAACTAAGTGATTTGACTCAAATTCAGTGCTTGAATTGTGAGAGCAAGGCTCACAATAATAGCTACCTTTCATTAAGCACTAATTATGTGGTAAGTTCTATGTGTGACTCATTTATTCCTCACATTGTACTATTATTATACCCACTTTACTAGTAGTTAAAATGAGGAACATAGAAATCAATTCATCCTAGCAGGCTTGGCTAACAGATGATAAATCTAGAATTTGAACCTAGAGATTACTTGGATAACATAGGTTTGGCTTGGAAGGTACTCGGGAAAACTTTTAGCCTAACTTCGTTGTGTAATGGAGAAAAGCCTGGATCGTAGAAGAAAATTAACTTGTCCAAAAGTACACAGCTGGTTAGTGACAGAGCCAAGACTAGAACCCACAAACTCTGGCTTCCATTCCAATTATCTTTCAACCACAGAAGGTCAGAAAATGTTAAACTTTTTGAGACTCTGCAGCCCATCTGGGTTTTTTAAGTGCCAAAATTGTAAGTCTTAATACTCAGTCAACTTAAGATCTGAAGATATTTAATACCGGCACACTTTCATATTTGGCAAAGTCATGAGATTTCATGGAAAAATCACTACACCAAATGGTACTACAGCCTTCCATATTAATAGCACCACACAAAAACAAGTCTTTTCTTGTTTAGTAGGAACACCTCAAAGAAATCAGTTTATGTGTTTTCAGATGGCTTCAGTTTTAAAGAAATATTTATTGGAAGTTATTAATGGTAAGTTCTTATATATGGGGAAATTCATGTGTAGGAAAATAAATACACAGGGTCAGAAATTCAACCCACACCGTTTTTCAATTGATTCCTAGTTTACAATACTCTTTTTTTAAATGCTTTTGATTTTTATTGTTGTTATTAAACTTTTGGTTGATTCAGTACCACAGCTCAGATTTGTGGCTTTATTTGTTAAAACATAATGTTACCAAGTAAATAATAAAGTTGGTGGTGAAGGTATCTATATTTATATATAAGAATCTGAAACATCAAAAACAACAACTAAACACAAGGAAATCACAATGAAGTACTCATTGTGATTTCATAGAGGATGTCAAAAACATCCTCTAATTGCTGTTTATTTGCAATATTAACCACTGTGTGCAAACTGTCAACTGTAAGGAAAGATTTGTGAAATGAAAGTTTGCAATTAACCTTGCAATGACATTAAAATGAAATGTTGGAAAAACTCCTTGATAAAAAGTATAAAACAAAGGGAAATTGGTGTGAAATTATAAGAGATTTCATGCAATTGTCTCTCTATTCTGGGAACCTAACAAATGGACAGAGGGGTTTGGGGAAAAACAGAGAAGTACATAAAGAATACCTGAGTGAAGTATTTGCAGTAAAACAATTTCCCTTTGAAAGTCTCTGCTAGGCTTTGGATTATTCTGCTAAACATTTACAGCTCCCAGAAGTCCACATAACTGCTGCAGATTGCTTGAAGGAAATAAAAAGAAAAAGAAACTGACAAGGTTGGATATGCCTCCAAAAAAGCAAAGTGAAGGTATTTCCAGACCTGATTCAAATGCAGCCTCATGAAACACAAAATATCAGATGGTGCCAAGAAGCTTACCTAAAATCTGAGTATACCGAATACTTCCAAATACACCAGTCCTTAAAATATTTCCTCATCTTTATTATAGCATCATATGCTCTTATCTTGTTGTCTAATCAAAACCATGTTTGAGATGTCTGACTATATGGAAGACTCCTAATAATAGTTCCTTAAATTGACTTAGGCAGTAAATCAACAAAAGAAGCTACTTACTCCTTCCTACTCAGATATTATGAATATTGACTTTTAAATAGCAGGATGCTTTATGAACTTTTCCCTTCGGCTTAAAAAAATGTGTTGATTCTAACTGTATCCTCCAAATGAAGTAATTTTTGAAAACAGGCACTGTGAACTGTTTGGCTTACAAGCTGAGTTTGGTCCACAGAAAAAATTTTACTGGGTCTATAGTTCACCATTATTCTCACCAAGTCAAATCCACATTTTTATGCTGCCTATCTGGTGCTATTAGACATTTAAATCAGTGATTGCTGTTAAAGCAATGTGCAGACTTCCTTCTTCTAGTTTTCCATTTAAAAGCTCTTAGATAAACATAGTTATTAAATTAAAGATATTTTTAAACTTTGAGGAAAATGGTCAATGGGAAAAAATCTTAAGGCTCTATGCTCATGTTCCTTTTGGTAGGTATGTTTTCCTGTCTGCATCATCTCTCTTTACCTCCCAAAACATCCAGATCCCAGTGTCCTTGATTTTGGCTCTCAGAGGAAGCCTTCCTTAACTCTTCAATTCTATATAAAAATTACTGAGTCGTTGCTCTAATTCCTAAGCCAACTAAACCTCTAGCTTCCAACATTTCCTCAAATTGATAAATTAACAAATAAGATGTTAGCATATTGATGTGTTTCTCATTTACATAACTTCATTGAAGTAGAACAGGAAACCTTTAAAAACACACATCATTATCCCAAAGGACTTTCAGAATTTCGGAAACTGTGGCAAACTAGAAAAGAAAATGTTTTGTCAAGGGTAGTAGGCCTACCCATTGCCCATCCCTACTTACATGAAATGTAAGAATGTGTCCTGATAACATTACTTTTTGCTAATGAAGGGGAAACAAGTCAAATGCTTTTTGTTCCTAATGAACAAAGCAGAAACTTTCTAAGAAAAATTTCATTTAAAAAAACCTTACTACTACTATAACAGCTACCAAATAACCTATTTCTACCTCATATTTGGTGATAAGACCTTCTCATGTATTTGCACCACATGGAAGCTCCTTGCAATGGCATTGCCATACCTGGTGGGGGAGAAAGGGAAACTGTGGACGAGCACCCAAACTTGAGGGGCACAGTTCTTTCACAAGGAAAAATAATATCCTAGACAGATTTTGTTAGAAAGCCCACACATTTCTTTGAATAAACTATTGACCAATGAAGGAAATGTTTACTCGCAGTAGAAGAATAAAGTTTTTATATTGTGTTTCAATTTGTTTAGTATTTTCCAAATATTCCATAATCAACAAAACAGTTTGAATCTCTCTGTAACTATATTGTGCTAGATGCTAAAGGGAGGTGCATTTCCCGGGGAACTTATAGTTCCTCGGGGGGAAGGGATTGTATTTGGAAACACTATTCTGTAAGCAGGTGCTTATTTAGTACAACTAGGTTCTACTGAAGTTCAAGAAGAGATAAACTCAGGTGGCCTAGAACATTTGCCTCCACTAAGATTTGAGAACTGGCATGTATACATATATAAAAGAATTCTCAGTGACTAAAAGAAGTCTTGAACCCACAATTCATGTCACTTTTACAACATCCCTACTTCTACCGTGGTGACTTCCAACCTAACCAGAGGTTCTAGATCCTACTTTTCCTGTTTTCCCCTTCTTCCCTTACCTTTTTCATTTGTGACACAGGCTTCATACCTAGATGCTCCCTGTTTGCTGCAAACCTCAGTAAAGCTAACAAGGAGTAACATTTATGTCTAGTCATTGTACATGTATTATAATGTAATTATCCTATACTGTATCAAATTTATAGTTGTTAAAACTTAATAGATTGCTGAAAGTAATATAGATGGAAAGAGACAGGCCTAAGATTTGAACTCACATCTCTTTTAATTACAAAATACACATTCTTTCTACTCTATTGTGTTGCCATCCTGTCAATACAGGAGACACATTATTTCATTGCTCCTCCAAATTTCTATCCCAAAATACCCTTTGTATGGCAGAGTAGACACAATGCAGAGAGAACTTAGAGATATAGCTAAAAGTGATTATCAAATTTTATCTTAAAAAATTTACATCATTTACTTGTTATTCCATAATACATCTATATTTGTTTTATTATACAAATAGTTTTGCAAGTATTTATGTAAATTGATATGCTGAAGTGTGTAATGCATTCACACTGTGTCTTTGCATAACTTCTAGAGATCCTCTTAGGGATATAGAGACCCTGATATAGGAATTACAATCATTGGTTGTATGCAGAAATGGAAAAAAAAAACTATAATTCAACGTGAAAAGAAAGCACTTTTTCAGTATGACTTTTTATAAGCTAGAAACAATCTTATAAAAGCTCTTCCATAGAATTGAAAAAAAGTGGAAACACTTCATAACTCTTACCACTAGGCAAATATAACCTAGTGCTTTAAAACCTGACAGGCACAGACATTTTTTTATATCTAAATCAGCAAACTGAATAAACAAATGCCAGGGTCCCAAGGCTAGTCCTCTAAAGAGAATCAGTCTCAGGTATGACTATGAAAAGCCCAGAAGCTGGGGAAGAAATGGGCAGACACAGTAATTGGGATTCAGGAGGGTCAGGGCAGAGCAACAAGCATCCATACAGGTACTCTCCCAAAGAAAATGTCCAAATGGCTATTAAGTATACAAAATTTTTTCAGCCTCATCTGGAAATTGTAAATTAAAGCCCAATGGATAGCAATTCACATTAACCAGAATAACTAAAATTAAACAAATTAATACCAAGGGGCAGCCACAATGTGGCAAACAGTGGTGAACTCATATGCTGAAGCTGGGAGTGTAAATTGGAAAATTTGTTTGGACGTATCATGAGTGCTCAAACTAGATACACTTTCCTACCTTCTCACTACACTCCCGGGTATATGTCCCACAGAAATCCATAAATATGATTACCAAAGGCATGCACATGAATGTTCCTATCAGATGTATTCATAGTAATCCTGAATTATACAACATCACAAATGGCCATCAAAATAGAATGAATAAATAAAATAATGGCTATGCACATAAGAAATGCTATACAATAATGAAAATAAATGAAGTGCAGCTATGCACAACCACATGAATGAATCTTACAAACATGATATTGATCAAATAAGACAGCAAAAAGGAGTACATATTGTATGATTCTATTTATATAAATTTCCAAAACACTCAAACCTACTTGTGGGATTAGCATTAAGGAAAACTTTTGAGAAATTTCATTTGGAGAGAGGTGAGCAATGACTGGGCAGAGAACCAAGGAGAGTACCTGCTGTGGCAGCAATGCTGTTTCCTGATGAAAGAAATGGTTTAATCGATATGTTCTTTTTGTATACACTAAAATTTGTACTTAAGATTTGTACACCTTCTTGTGTTTTTGTTATAGTTCAATCAAATTTACTTAGAAGTAGTGATTTTGCAGAAAACCTTATTTAATGAACATTTGAAATTTAGGAAACAAAGAACTGTATGTTCTAACGTTCTTATAATTGATTCATGGGAACAATTAAGTTACTAATGAAATTGCTGACTAATTAAAAATACATACATAATTTGGAAGAGAGGTTTTCAGATAAAAGGAAGGTGAAACTTAGTATAACTGAACATTAAATTTGCCTGTAAGTGTCATGACTACCAGAAGAGAATAGAAACATGATGGTTTATATAGTCTCATTTTTTGAAAAATGATCACAAAGCATGCCAATTTGTTAGAAAGAATGATGTTATTAATTCCAGAATTAATTTATTATATTATTATGTATCTTGAACATGAGTATTACAAAGCTTCAAGAACATTGCTTTCTCATAATTAAAGTTTTCAACATTACTGATGTCATATGAGATAAAGTATTTGGGAATATTTTTATTGAAACAATTTTAAACTTATAATTATCAATATTCAGGAAACAATCAATATTTTTTGTGTGTCACCATATTCTGGGCATACTATCAAGAATCATGGCAACCTAAGTGCCCATCAGTAAATGAGTGGATCAAAAAACTGTGGTACATTTACACGAAGGAATACTATGCAGCAGAAAGAAACAAGGAGTTCCTACCCTTTGCAACATCATGAATGGAACTGGGGAGCATTATACTAAGTGAAATAAGCAAACAAGCAAGCAAAATATAACCAGAGACATTGAAATTAAGAACAAACTGACAGTAAACAGAGGGGAGGTGGGAGAGGATAATGGGGGGAAAAGGGGAAGGGTTGTCAAGGAACATGTATAAAGGACACATGGACGAAGCCAAAGGGGGTAGGGTTGAGGATGGAAGATAGAGATGGCTGGGGTCAGGGGAAGTGGTGGGGGAAAAAATGGAGACAACTGTACTTAAACAACAATAAAAAAAGTTAAAAGAAAGAATCATGGCAAATGCAGATACATGTAAGTTATTACTTTTGTCTTCTTTGAGCATTTAATTGAATTGGATTAAATTAAAGAAATAAATTTTAAAATAAAAGTAGATTTCACCCATGTTATGGCCACATTAATGCTGGATAACAAACAAAATCACTAAATTTCATCACTAAATTTCAAGAGCATTGAGTGTAAACATTTAACTTATAAGTCTGCAGGTCAGATGGGCATTAGATTATCTAAGCTCATGGGCCTGGGATATCTGATAATTAGTATTCAAAGATGGCCCTTCCATAAATTCCTACTCTTGACAGTCTCACCTTTGTAAAAAACTTCCCACTGCACCTGGACCAGGCCTGGAATTTATTTATTTTCTTACTTAAAAAACTTACAGATTCATGAAAATTTGCAAAGACATGTACAGGGAAATCCCATGTACCCCTTTTCAGCCTAACCCAATGTTAATAATTTATAGTACTACAGTTTAATATTGAAACCAATAAATTAGCATTGGTACAATTCATAGAGTTTATTCATTTTTACCAGTTGCCTATGCACTGTGTGTGTGCCTGTAAGTGTGTGTACAGATGTATACAATTTTACTGCATGTGTAGCCATACATTACCTCCACCACAATCAAGATACTCAACTTTGCCATCACAAGACTCCTTCATGTTACTCCTTCATAGTCCTTCCCATCCCCTTCCCCTCATTCCTAACTCTGGCAAACCACAGGTCTGTTCTCCATCTCTATAAATATGTTACCTCATAAGTGGAATAATAAAGTATTTATTCTTTTGGAATAAGCTTTTTACTAATCAGCAGAATTTTATTGAGATCCATCCAACTTATGTTGTATATAAATAATTTATTTTTATTATTGAATCATATTTTATGATATGCATATACTAGTTTGTTTAACCACTGACTCATTGAAGGACATTTGGGTACTTTTTAGCTTGGGTTATTTTGAATAAAGTGACTAAAATATTTCATACATGTTTTTATGTGAAAGTAAGTATTAATTTCTCTGGGATAAATGTGTGCAAATGCAATTGCTAGGTCTCACAATAAGTCCACTTGTAGTTTGGAAGGAAACAAACTATTATCTAGAGAGACTATAACATTTCATTCCCACTAATAACAGATGAGTGATGGAGTTTCTTCTTATTCTTGCCAGCATTTGGTGTTATTTTTCATTTTAACCATTCTGATAGGTGTGCATAAAATCTCATTGTGATTTTAATTTGCACTTCTCTAACAGCTAGCAGTGTTGAGCATCTCATGTGCTTCTTTACCATTTTATGTGTCCTCTTTGGCAAAGCATACTATTTATATGTCCTCTGTGCATGTTTTTTCTCTTCCTATTTTCAATGAATTTTTTTCTGTATCCCATCCCCCCTATGCAGCTCTTCCTCCAAAGTAATCCTCATTCTGAATTTCTTTAATAATCATCCAGATGATTCAGATACACACTAACATTTAAAAAATTAGAGCCCTATGGAAAGGAAATAGTGAGGGAGAGCCTGAATAAACAGCCGAATGACCAGCTCTGATCATTCAGAAAAGCCCATTACTAAGGGGTGGAGGGAACAGAGATGAAATGACTGGAAGGGGTCTCAGAAAGGAAGGAGAAAACCACAAAGACACATATAATTTCTTTTTTATTATTTTGCCTTTACCCATACTGCTACTGAAAATCACCCCTCAGAGGCTGCTTCTTGAGGGTGTGCTCTTGGGGGCCCAGCAGAGTTGGGTTAAGACTTTGCTGAACACATGAACCTGAGCCAAGTATCTTTTCAAAGTCGTTTCTATCTCTGTGGCTATTATGGATGTGGAAAAGATCCATACAGGCTGTACTGAGCCAAGGCTGTTAGCAAGACCAGATAGCTGCCAATTAGGCACATTAAAGTCAACTCGCACTTCATTGAATCTTACTTTGCTTCTTCAACAAGAGACGCTTCCACCTTCAACTGAAAACTTCACTGATGTTCCCAACTCTGACAAGAAGACAAAAGAGAAAAAACTCAGATGTTTCCTTCAAGTGTCTCAGGAAACAGAATGAAACTGTACATTGCAGAAAGTTGAGTGAATAAACTGCAGCCCTGGTCTTGAACAATTATTAATAGAGAGAGCTCCCTGCATACTTGACCTCCCTTAGGGCTGGTATCATTTGTATGAGGGAGCAACAAACTGGGCAGATTCCTAGGGCACTCCAGCAAAGTTTACAAGAGCCATCTGGAGAGTCTCCTGGTGGTATTTTAAATAGATGGTGTGAACTTCCTTTGAGGTTGTTCACTTCAGAGTTTAGATTTTCTATTTACTTCCTTGAACCCCTTTCTGTTTCTATTGGAATCTAGCAGAGATTTATGTCCCATAACAGGTGGAACTGACCTAAGCAGGCTGCAGAGGGTCTCAGCAATTCACAGGCAATTAAATGTTTTGTTCTTTCTTTTTACACAAAAAAGAAAAAGTGACCTTCTAGGAAGCTAATTCACCTTAAAAGCAGTACAGACCAAATATCCCTTTTACATAGTCATCCCCAGCTGAATCAAACACCTTTCGGAAGCTGTTTCAACAGAGATTTAAAATAGAGTGAATCCTCAAGCTTGAGGGAATAGCATATCAAAGCTTAATGAGAAGTTAAGGCATCTTTTTATTAAATTTATGGTTGAAAACATTTTAATGAGTCAAGTTTTTTGTTATTCTTTCTTTTTAACAGCCTCCTGGCTTCATTCTAGCAGCCACCACGTTGACCAAGTTCAGCATAATTGCCACAGATGCCTCCAGCCATCAGTTGCATTAATTAGCTCTTACTATAAATTTTCAAGCACAAATTGTCATCATGTGAAGAAACAAGTTCTACAGTTTCTCTGTAAAGGAAAAATCAGGCAATGATAGAGGGAGACTGAAAATGAATACTCTGCTAAAGGCTTAATCATAGGGAATGTAAATCTAATCCATTGATATGAACATTGCTTAGTGTCAGAAAGTAGTAAATGATGAAGGAAAGGGAAGGGAAGGGAAGGGAAGGGAAGGGACAGGGAGTGCAGAAAGAAGACAAAGGAAAAGTACAAACAAGAGTTAAATTTAAACTTCAGAGCTTTGTGCTAATCAGAGTGTCAGTTTCCAGGAGCCTGGCAGAATTCTTTGTATTTAATAGATCTATTTTATGTGTCAATAGAAAAGGCACACCCATATGATTCCAAGTATTCATTAGAATTTTTATTATTTGAATTTTTATTATTAATCTGCCTCACAATAAAGAAAAAAATGGAATAGCTTACTACAAACACATTAAGTACATGCACATAAAGACAAAGAGAACATTGTTTGGAGAGAACACAGAAAGCAATTCTTTCTCCTGTCCAAATAGCTAGGTAGAACAATGAGAGATAAGAAAAGTTGGATGTGATGCCTTCTGGACACAGTGACATTAGAGATAGTGATTGTGCCATATGACCCTCTGTTCAGTGGAACAGCTACTCACTATTGTGGCTTCCGGAAGACAAAATGTCAAGAGATCTGGCTTAAGGAGGCAGGATCTAGCCATAAGCCCCAAGCAGGGGTGATGTCCATCTGCCTTCACTACTGAAAACCTGGCTCATATGAACAGAGCCCCTCACATGTGATACTATCCAGTGGGAAAGAATGAAACTGGTTTGACCCAAACAAAGCTGAGAATTTTTCCACAAGGCAGCTCGTGCTTATGAGTCCTGAGAAACCAAAAGAGATAAAAGATGTAAAGGAAAGAACTTACTATTCAGGAAAACAAATTAAGAGTTACTGAATATGAACTGGTTTGTATATTGAAGGCCCCTAGGTATTACTAATGTCTGTATGCATTTGGTATATTTTAAGTAATATATATAATATACATTACTTACACATATTATATATAACATTAAGTACTTGTTTATTCTCTATATAATATATTTTTAATTAAAATTTTCAATAGTATTTTGTTGAAAAACTGCTTGCCTTGTGTTTCAAGTATTAACCAGAGTTTTGGGACAGTGGATTCTGTCACTCTGAAATATCCAGTGGAACAAATCATCTGGAGAAATTGATACAAAATGATGTGAATTACAGTGCTAAAAAGAAGTTAAAAAATTGTGGAGCCAATGGATATTAAATACAGTTGAAAGTGAAGACTGGGATAAATAAACAGAATACCCAGGCCATGACCAACAAATGCACACACATTCATGCCACCTCCCTTATATTCTTGCCCTGAATGGAAAGTTCTTATGTCCTGTTTTGTAAAGGATAAGACAGTACTTTTCCTCTTCTTTCCTCAAATCGCCCCAATTCATCGGTTGCCCCAGCTTGCTGAGTGACAGAGCCTTTCATCTCAAAGCTGAGAACCCCTTTCAGTGCACAGGAAAAAAGGCAGTCAAAAATCATTGTCAGTGCAGGACCCAGGAAGACATAGATGAGGAAATAGAGAGGGCGACCCTTTGCATTATTATATAAAATAAAATTTTCTCTGACCATCATGGTTATCTTTTGTAGTAAAACTGCCCTGTACTAGTCATAACCTTTTATTTGCTTTCCCCAGTTGTAAAGAAACACTTTGAAAATAAGATATGGAATTCAATTAATCATTAAGAAAGAATGCATCTCACTTCAATAAACATATTTGGAGTGCCCACTTTTTACATGCATTATGTTACATGACAATTTAATCAATTAAATTGATTAAAGAGAAGAACAACCAAGAAGAAACTGCTGTTCTCAACTGGAAAGCAAGAAATAAAAGGACATCAGCTATTCAGGGCCTAACCTTATCTTGTAACACACAGTTAGATGCTTCTCCTTATCGTGCCAGAAGCTTCAGAAAACAGAAACACTGGTTTTGTTCTTTGAGATCAAAAGACAAATACATCCCTCCCTGTGATCTCCATCTGACAGAGGCATTCCTGCTTCACCTTGAGATAAGGAGAAAGATGATATGGTTGGTCCTTTAATGTCTCTCCAGTTTTCTGCATCACCAGCAGATTTCCTTGCATAACTTGTCTCTCTCTACATGCACTAAACATGCATTAGCATCAAAATCACATGAAGAGATTTGCTGTGGTCAGCAGAGGTGCAAAGTCAGCCCTTATGCTAAGTGATTGTCATAGATTTTCCCTCCTGTGTTGTCAAATCTCTAAATAACTGCAGTTTTGGACAGCCCACTTGCTAAGCCCAGGGGTAAAGAGGGGCAGAAGTGTGAAGAGGTGAGTGCAATAAGTATACTACCTCAGATCTCAACAAGGGGTAGGTCCTTTGCTCCACTTGTTTATTCACATACAGAAAATATCAAACACTTAGAGGGTCTAACAGAGTTTCTATTTTCAAGGATGACTAGAACAAATAGAGAAATGTCTAACCTCTTTAAAACATCTTACTTTTTCACGTGAGGAAAACACTAACAATCATTGTATTTGAATTGTTTATCTTGGCAAAACCTGGATGTTGGTCCTAACCTTAATATTCCAGGTTACAGTTACTTTAAATAGATGTTTTTGATGCTTCTGGACCAGAAGCACAGAATTAAGTATGTTTTGGAAACTCCTTTGATTTGAGTCAGTAGAGGACATGCTTGGCAAAGCATATAACATCATAGTGAAGCATGCTAGAAATCACTTTTAGTTATTTTGCAAGGCCCATGTGTAACCTGTTTATTCTTTTCCTTAGAACTACCTGTGAAAAACTGTTTATCAGTCTCCAGGTCAGTTAATATTAGCATTTCTGGAATTTATATGTAACTTATTCCTGTGATACTAGGAATGGCTCCCTTTCAATAGGTTCATTCTGTTTCTTCCTGAAGTCAATATGAACAATAATAGTAATCCTGATCATCACCTACATCCTCAAATAATTATTAAAGAAACATCTGGCTTTATCTGAATTCAGAGTATACCTTAGAGCCCTTACTCAATAGTATTCAAACTGTACTCTAAAGAAATAAGACAAAGAATATTTTTTTGGTTTGATGACAGTTAAGTGCTCCTTTTACTTTTTAAGATAAATATTAGATGCTCAAGGACATTTGCCTATATTTCAATCTCCCAAAATAGCAGGGTTATTTTATATTTCATTTGCCCCACTTTCCATATGCTAGATTGGTTAAGGATCTTCCAGAATTTTGCTACTCAATGCCTAATCCACACAGCAGCACCATCTCCTGGATGTAGGGCAGGAGTTTGTTAGAAATGCAGAAACTCAGGTTCTACCCTCACTGATATTTTTAATTAAAGTCTGTTTTTTTTTGGGGGGGGGTAGGATATGTGATTTATTTGTATTCACAAGTGATTAAATATAAACATTGTCTAGAAATCCATAATGGTTTGGAAGAACGTTGCCATATTTGAGAAGCATTTTCTACAGTAAAAATAGGTGTCTAATCAGTTCAGGGCTGCTGTAACAGGATATTATAGAATAGGTGGCTTAAAGAACAAACTTTATTTTTCACAATTATGAAATCTTTGAAGTCCAACATGAAGGCACTAGCAAATCCAGTCAGTGTCTGGAGAGTGCCTGCTTCCCAGTTTGTAGATAGGTGTCTTGAGAACTCTACCCTCATGACCTCATTACCTCCCAAAAGCCCATGTCCTAATACCTTCACATTGGGGGTTAGGGTTTCAACATATGAAATGGGAAGTGAGTCACATTCAGTCCATACTATGGACAAGTAAATACCACTGTCTTTTTTGATGAGGTTTCAATGAGGCCAAAGCAAATATGTAAAAGTCTATAAGGACAAGCAAGAACTGACTTCATAGATAGGTAAAGTATAAAGCCGACTTTGTGGCATGATTTAATATTCTTCAAAATGAATTAGGCAATAGTTCTTCTGTTGGGATAAACCTAACTCACTAGCATACACACATATATGCATATATGTAAATAAAGTATATAAATATATATAATTGTTTCACAAACCTACCATGCTGTTACAACAGAAAATAACCAAATGTACTATTCTAAAACCTATTACATCCTCTTTGCAGAAATCTTTCCATGTGCCTAGCTCTGTGTTTTGTGTTTTGTATGCATTATCTCATTTCATCTCATTCAAATAATTACTCTATGGTACTGCAATTTCAAAAAAATCATCCTAATCCTCAGTTTCCATATTGGCAGTTGCTGTCATTAGAGATGTTGCACATTTCTGTTAGGTGATTTGGAGGGGCCCAGAGCTGAAGAAAGAGCTCTCTTTCAGAGAGTTCAGAATGCAATGATGTATTGCATTCTGTCAATACATCAAGTGTGAAAGGCCTCTAAAACCAAGAGAAAGTGGTAAACATAGTGTCAATCACAGTCCAGGAAAAGCAAGATCAAAGAAATAAGCTACAACGTGGATGCAAATTGGGTGGGAATAGCCTCAGAAACCTCCAGGAAGCAGATAGAAAGCAGAATTGGAACTAAGGCGGGGATTGCTGGAGAGAATGGGAGTACTGGGTAAAATGGAGTAAAGGGGAAAAATGGGACATCTATTATAGCATAATCAATAAAGTGTACTTTAAATAAAGGAAAAGAAAGCTGGGTTGGAAAGCTCCCGAGGATAATCTAGAAGCAGAGCTGGGCAGTTCTCGCTTGGGCCACAGCTCCCTGTTTGTAATGGCCTCCACCCTGCTGTGTGCCATAATCTGAAAGGTGACCATGTACAGAAGTCCCCTTCTGATAAAAAGTGGATTCTGATAAAATGCTATTTGCACTGTCACTCATTCAGTGGCACAACCCACATCAACCGCAATTACATGGAGGCTAAATACAATACTTTTCTTCCCACTTTCTAAGTTCTTCTGGCTGGGTAATCAAATCAACAGAAACAGTGACAGGAGAAAGTCAAATGTTTAGTACATGTGTATGGGGAATTCACATAAGCCTGAAAATGCCAAAGAGAGTGAGGCAACATTGGATATGTAAGGCAGTTTTGGGCAAAAGAAAATGGGGAGATGGACTATTAGATTTCAGAAGTGAGAATAGGCAATTTACAGGTAGTTCTCACTCAGAAACAGTGGGGCACAGGGTATATCTAGCTAACAGTCCTGGAGTCTTCCTGACTAAAGCTAGAAGGGAGATTCTTAAGGTGATTAAGTCAAGGTTTCCTTTCTAAAGCAGGTTTCTCTGTCTGAATCTCTTAGGCAAGAATAGGGGGAGGATCAAAGATTCTTTCTTAGTCTTGTTTCTTACTAAACAGCTTAAAAGCAATATCCCAAAAGCGGCTTCATGGTGGCAAAATTTTAGTTCCCTTCAGTTACAGGGGGCCTCAGAAGTCTGAGTTTTGAATCACAATTTGTGTCAAACAACATGAAAGAGCTCAAATACATATAAGCATATACACACTTCAAAACATAGTTAATTATATTTATGTAATTATCATTCTCCTCACTTCCAGGTTCTCTAAGGAAAGATAATGCACAGATATGATAAGTGTTAATGACAGCTGGGCTGGATGACTTACCACTTCTATAAATATTGCCTTCTGGTAACACTGCTTCTCTGAGCACAAATAACATTTTTTTTAAACTGACAGTGAGGATTAAAAAAAATGTTTGTATTTTTATGTGTCCTTATGGTTTTAAGTGTGCATAGTTTATGAGAACCAGCCTTTTTAATTCAAGCATCTAGTCTTTTAAAGAGAAAATAAATATTTTTCCCTATCTTAAATGGATTTGATCTGTATTTGCTGTGCATGAAAAGTCAAGAAGACTTTTCCTTACTATTAATGTCTTATGAACCATAAATAAATACATAAAAATAATCTCTGCTGCCTACAAAAAATAGCATCAATTAATATTGAGTTCACTGGGGAATTGGTTCTACGGGGTATTATGTATGTAACAAGAAGAATCCTATCAAATCTTTAGAATTACGGCTTAAGTTCTATATATATTTTGACTTATTAGCCCTCATATCAATATAGCAATATATCTTACAATAATTCTAAAAACTCTTATAGACCCTTTCATTTTTATGAAATGTTTACATGACTTTTGCTAATTGGTTTGTATATATTACCTCATTTAAGGCTTACAGCAACCCTAGGAGGAGAAAGTAATGTCTTTATTGGTGGTCTAACACATTGACACATAGAAAAATTATTTCCCACCATGACATAGTAAGAAGTGATAGAGATTGAATTCAAATGCAGACAAGCTGAGTTCAGAGCCCAACTGTTAGCCATCATGGTATATTGATCCTAAGGGAGATTTCCAAAGTCCTTCTCAGGACTCCAATTTGACATAGCAGAGGAAGCTTCCAGCAGACCCACTAGAAGAAGGCAGAGAGCACAGAGTTCTCTCCAATACTAGAGTCCTCTAGATACTCAGTCACTTGAAAGGGAAACCCAGATCTCAGAATACTCCCTTTTCCTAAGGATTAAGCTGTGGACTCAAGGCAGACTGTAGGAATTAATGCCAATTAGTGGTCTTAAACATGGGCACTACTGTGCTAAAAATGGCCTACTCTGCCAAGAAAGAAAAATGAAAAGATAAACCTGGATCAGAATAACCAAAATACAAATACAAATAAAAGCACCTACTTGGCATCACGAGCTCAAATTGAACTATTTAAGAAATAAAAAATTCTGTAAGTCCTGCTAATAGCCGCAAAAACACCAAGACAGGGATTTTTTGAAAAGCAAAACAAAACTTGAAAGTTACCGGAGTACAGTTTGGAGACAGTTGACATCTTTATGACACTTGTTTTATTTTATGATTTCTGCACCTACTGTGCATTTTGGTATCTCTTACCCAGTGGCAACATATTCAAGAAAAAGCAAGGAAGAGTCTATCCTTTCCATACATTCCTTCCTCTATTGCAGTGTTCAATTGTTTGCAACAGGTTTGACAGAAGGGAGATTCATTAAAGAAGCATTTATAAATGAGAGTAACTTATATGGCTTTTCACTTTCCAGATTCAACATGGTTCCACCAGTCAAAGTTTCCAGTTGTAGTTTCTTTGTGGAATAAGACTTGAAGGTATCTTTAATTCAAGTCTGATGAGATGCTAAAGACTCTGTTGAGCATGATCATACCCGTATTCTGACATGCGTTCCAAATTTTCTACAATACGACTAAGGAATATCCAGAAGTTTCCATTTACTTAAAACCTATGGTGATGGTACTGGTTAATACTATACATTTTTACTGTGGAGCATCTGGACTACTCTACTGAGTTCCTTGTTGGCTTGTCTCTTGCTCTCCACTCTGGCATGCATGCTTTTGGGGAAAGCTGTGTATCTCATGATTCTGCACAAATAGAGGATACTTCCAGCACTACCAAGACCAGATATTTACTGTTGAAAGTTAATTCCTTCCCATGAGCGTTTGGAACAACCATTCCATTCAGAATAAATGCTGCTTCTAAAACCGAGGAATCATTGGCTCCATGTCCTTGGTGAGATAAAGTTATTGCAACATTTATTTTCAGAAGTACAGGTTATACCATCTTTGCCATGGTCTCTATTATGCTTGCTAAACAATTCTTATTACTAAGCTTAATCTTAAATTTTGCACTTTGCAGAAGTACAGTCATTAAGTATCTTCTATGAAACGTGCTGCTTCCTTCCAATAAGCTGAGAAAATGTTGAATGATGACATGCTTTCTTTTGTTAGCTCACTTGAATATCAATCAAAGTGACAAAGAACCTAGCCTCTGACTTGTAAGCTATAAATCTCAATTCTGTGTGATTGTGCAGAGTTATTTAACTCATCTTAGCTTGTGGCCCTATCTT